>NC_090255.1:125000-292500 GCF_037325665.1 Littorina saxatilis
ACCTTCACCTCTGTCAACACAACAAGTATAGCAGACTTAACCTCCTCCTTCCTCTGTCACCACAACAAGTATAGCCGACTCAACCTTCACCTCTGTCAACACAACAAGTATAGCAGACTTAACCTCTTCCTCCTTCCTCTGTCAACACAACAAGTATAGCAGACTCAACCTTCACCTCTGTCAACACAACAAGTATAGCAGACTTAACCTCTTCCTCCTTCCTCTGTCAACACAACAAGTATAGCAGACTCAACCTTCACCTCTGTCACCACAACAAGTATAGCAGACTTAACCTTCACCTCTGTCAACACAACAAGTATAGCCGACTTAACCTTCACCTCTGTCAACACAACAAGTATAGCCGACTTAACCTTCACCTCTGTCAACACAACAAGTATAGCCGACTTAACCTTCACCGTGCTTCCTCTGTCAACACAACAAGTATAGCAGACTTAACCTCTTCCTCCTTCCTCTGTCAACACAACAAGTATAGCAGACTTTACTTCACCTCTGTCAACACAACAAGTATAGCCGACTTAACCTCTTCCTCCTTCCTCTGTCAACACAACAAGTATAGCAGACTTTACTTCACCTCTGTCAACACAACAAGTATAGCCGACTTAACCTTCACCGTGCTTCCTGGCTGGTCCACGACCCAGAGCCTAACAAAACACAACAAGTATAGCCGACGTAACCTTCACCGTGCTTCCTGGCTGGTCCACGACCCAGAGCCTAACAAAACACAACAAGTATAGCCGACCTAACCTTCACCGTGCTTCCTGGCTCGTCCACGACCCAGAGCCTAACAAAACACAAGTATAGCCGACCTAACCTTCACCGTGCTTCCTGGCTGGTCCACGACCCAGAGCCTAACAAAACACAACAAGTATAGCCGACTTAACCTTCACCGTGCTTCCTGGCTGGTCCACGACCCAGAGCCTAACAAAACACAACAAGTATAGCCGACGTAACCTTCACCGTGCTTCCTGGCTGGTCCACGACCCAGAGCCTAACTAAACACAACAAGTATAGCCGACCTAACCTTCACCTTCCTGGCTGGTCCACGACCCAGAGCCTAACTAAACACAACAAGTATAGCCGACCTAACCTTCACCTTCCTGGCTGGTCCACGACCCAGAGCCTAACTAAACACAACAAGTATAGCCGACCTAACCTTCACCTTCCTGGCTGGTCCACGACCCAGAGCCTAACTAAACACAACAAGTATAGCCGACCTAACCTTCACCTTCCTGGCTGGTCCACGACCCAGAGCCTAACTAAACACAACAAGTATAGCCGACCTAACCTTCACCTTCCTGGCTGGTCCACGACCCAGAGCCTAACTAAACACAACAAGTATAGCAGACGTAACCTTCACCGTGCTTCCTGGCTGATCCACGACCCAGAGCCTAACAAAACACAACAAGTATAGCCGACCTAACCTTCACCTTCCTGGCTGGTCCACGACCCAGAGCCTAACTAAACACAACAAGTATAGCCGACCTAACCTTCACCTTCCTGGCTGGTCCACGACCCAGAGCCTAACTAAACACAACAAGTATAGCCGACCTAACCTTCACCTTCCTGGCTGGTCCACGACCCAGAGCCTAACTAAACACAACAAGTATAGCCGACCTAACCTTCACCTTCCTGGCTGGTCCACGACCCAGAGCCTAACTAAACACAACAAGTATAGCCGACCTAACCTTCACCTTCCTGGCTGGTCCACGACCCAGAGCCTAACTAAACACAACAAGTATAGCCGACCTAACCTTCACCTTCCTGGCCGGTCCACGACCCAGAGCCTAACTAAACACAACAAGTATAGCCGACCTAACCTTCACCTTCCTGGCTGGTCCACGACCCAGAGCCTAACTAAACACAACAAGTATAGCCGACCTAACCTTCACCTTCCTGGCTGGTCCACGACCCAGAGCCTAACAAAAGTGTCTGTATCTCTAAAACTATTGAGAGTTTTTGATTGAAACTTCATGTTATCCTAAAACACCATAGAACCTTCCTATCGACCAATGTTTAAAGGATTATCTTTGTAAACATACAAATAAACAATGACGTCATTTGAACTACAAAGTCCGGATGTTGTGGGCAGTCCACTACCCATATGGAATTAAAGAAGGCATTTTACTGTTTTTATCTATATTCGGATGGCGTTGGTCATGTACAACCCATACCTTTTACGTAGAATCCTTCTTTAGAAAGGACCCACATCATCCAGATTGTGTAGTCCAAAGCATGATCCACTGAATGTTAAGGGACCAGTGCTGGACGTTTTCTTATTGCCAAACGAATCAAAGCAGTTTCTATATACTACAAACAGGGAAAATGTGTTAATAATAAATAATAATAATAAATAACTTTTCTATAGCGCGAGTCCCATCAATTGGCTCCAGGCGCTTTACAAATTCATTATAGAATAAACTACCACAAATCAACAAGCATACAAAGCATACATTTAACTGAGACATAACACCAAGAACCCAAGTACTAAGCAAAACTTAGCGTACAATGTTAAAAGTACACACACACACACACACACACACACACACACACACACACACACACACATTGTTC
Source organism: Littorina saxatilis (assembly GCF_037325665.1). NCBI lineage: Eukaryota > Metazoa > Mollusca > Gastropoda > Littorinimorpha > Littorinidae > Littorina > Littorina saxatilis. The sequence goes on from NC_090255.1 coordinate 127,593, forward strand.
TGGACAATAAGTGCTATCTTGTGTGATTTTGAGTGATACATGTACGACCATAATCTGGCAAACTTCAACCTCTCTAGTGCCATCTGTTCCTCTTATGATGCTAATCCACCTCTCTAGTGCCATCTGTTCCTCTTATGATGCTAATCCACCTCTCTAGTGCCATCTGTTCCTCTTATGATGCTAATCCACCTCTCTAGTGCCATCTGTTCCCCTTATGATGCTAATCAACCTCTCTAGTGCCATCTGTACCTCTTATGATGCTAATCCACCTCTCTAGTGCCATCTGTTCCTCTTATGATGCTAATCAACCTCTCTAGTGCCATCTGTTCCCCTTATGATGCTAATCCACCTCTCTAGTGCCATCTGTTCCCCTTATGATGCTCAGGCATGGGAATTGAAAATTGTAAAAAAGGCGGAAAATTTATAACTGAAGACGCGAAGCGTCAAGTCGACGGCGCGAAGCGCCCAGCTTTACTAGGGGGGTCCGGGGGCATGCCCCCCCGGAAATTTTTTTTCTCCAAAGAACCCAGATGGTGCAATCTGGTGTCATCTGAGCTCCAAGTTTGCCATTAAATTCTGTTTTTAGAATCAGAGTTTTTAGTACAAAAATGTACCAAATTTTGCTTACATGTTTTATATATGGTTTAAATTTGTAAAAAATTTTATCTGTTGAGACAAACAGGAAAATGTAACTTGTAACACAATCTGTGCAATCTGGTTTACTTTCAAACATAATAGTTCAATAACTGAGGCGGGCGGTAGCAGTGCGTGAACAAAGTACGGAAAGTTTTCGCGGGCTTTTGCGCAAAGGCCAAAGTAACCGGTGCTTTTTTTGTGTGCCTCCCCCCTTTATTTTTTCGGCGGACACTTTTGCATTTTCGGCGGAACAAAAAAAAAATTCGGCGGAAATCCGCCATTCGGCGGACAATTCCCATGCCTGGATGCTAATCCACCTCTCTAGTGCCATCTGTTCCCCTTATGATGCTAATCCACCTCTCTAATGCCATCTGTTCCCCTTATGATGCTAATCCACCTCTCTAGTGCCATCTGTTCCTCTTATGATGCTAATCCACCTCTCTAGTGCCATCTGTTCCTCTTATGATGCTAATCCACCTCTCTAGTGCCATCTGTTCCTCTTATGATGCTAATCCACCTCTCTAGTGCCATCTGTTCCCCTTATGATGCTAATCAACCTCTCTAGTGCCATCTGTTCCCCTTATGATGCTAATCCACCTCTCTAGTGCCATCTGTTCCTCTTATGATGCTAATCCACCTCTCTAGTGCCATCTGTTCCACTTATGCTAATCCACCTCTCTAGTGCCATCTGTTCCCCTTATGATGCTAATCCACCTCTCTAGTGCCATCTGTTCCCCTTATGATGCTAATCCACCTCTCTTGTGCCATCTGTTCCTCTTATGATGCTAATACACCTCTCTAGTGCCATCTGTTCCTCTTATGATGCTAATCCACCTCTCTAGTGCCATCTGTTCCCCTTATGATGCTAATCAACCTCTCTAGTGCCATCTGTTCCTCTTATGATGCTAATCAACCTCTCTAGTGCCATCTGTTCCTCTTATGATGCTAATCCACCTCTCTAGTGCCATCTGTTCCCCTTATGATGCTAATCAACCTCTCTAGTGCCATCGTTCCCCTTATGATGCTAATCAACCTCTCTAGTGCCATCTGTTCCCCTTATGATGCTAATCAACCTCTCTAGTGCCATCTGTTCCTCTTATGATGCTAATCAACCTCTCTAGTGCCATCTGTTCCCCTTATGATGCTAATCAACCTCTCTAGTGCCATCGTTCCCCTTATGATGCTAATCCACCTCTCTAGTGCCATCTGTTCCCCTTATGATGCTAATCAACCTCTCTAATGCCATCTGTTCCTCTTATGATGCTAATCAACCTCTCTAGTGCCATCTGTTCCCCTTATGATGCTAATCAACCTCTCTAGTGCCATCTGTTCCCCTTATGATGCTAATCCACCTCTCAAGTGCCATCTGTTCCCCTTATGATGCTAATCCACCTCTCTAGTGCCATCTGTTCCCCTTATGATGCTAATCCACCTCTCTAGTGCCATCTGTTCCCCTTATGATGCTAATCAACCTCTCTATTGCCATCTGTTCCCCTTATGATGCTAATCCACCTCTCTAGTGCCATCTGTTCCCCTTATGATGCTAATCAACCTCTCTAGTGCCATCGTTCCCCTTATGATGCTAATCCACCTCTCTAGTGCCATCTGTTCCTCTTATGATGCTAATCAACCTCTCTAGTGCCATATGTTCCTCTTATGATGCTAATCCACCTCTCTAGTGCCATCTGTTCCTCTTATGATGCTAATCAATCTCTCTAGTGCCATCTGTTCCTCTTATGATACTAATCAACCTCTCTAGTGCCATCTGTTCCTCTTATGATGTTAATCCACCTCTCTAGTGCCATCTGTTCCCCGTATGATGCTAATCCACCTCTCTAGTGCCATCTGTTTCCCTTATGATGCTAATCCACCTCTCTAGTGCCATCTGTTCCCCTTATGATGCTAATCCACCTCTCTAGTGCCATCTGTTCCTCTTATGATGCTAATCCACCTCTCTAGTGCCATCTGTTCCTCTTATGATGCTAATCCACCTCTCTAGTGCCATCTGTTCCTCTTATGATGCTAATCCACCTCTCTAGTGCCATCTGTTCCTCTTATGATGCTAATCCACCTCTCTAGTGCCATCTGTTCCTCTTATGATGCTAATCCACCTCTCTAGTGCCATCTGTTCCTCTTATGATGCTAATCCACCTCTCTAGTGCCATCTGTTCTCCTTATGATGCTAATCCACCACTCTAGTGCCATCTGTTCCCCTTATGATGCTAATCCACCTCTCTAGTGCCATCTGTACCTCTTATGATGCTAATCCACCTCTCTAGTGCCATCTGTACCTCTTATGATGCTAATCCACCTCTCTAGTGCCATCTGTTCCTCTTATGATGCTAATCCACCTCTCTAGTGCCATCTGTACCTCTTATGATGCTAATCAACCTCTCCAGTGCCATCTGTTCCCCTTATGAAGCTAATCCACCTCTCTAGTGCCATCTGTTCCCCTTATGATGCTAATCCACCTCTCTAGTGCCATCTGTTCCCCTTATGATGCTAATGCACCTCTCTAGTGCCATCTGTTCCCCTTATGATGCTAATCAACCTCTCTAGTGCCATCTGTTCCTCTTATGATGCTAATCCACCTCTCTAGTGCCATCTGTTCCCCTTATGATGCTAATCCACCTCTCTAGTGCCATCTGTTCCTCTTATGATGCTAATCCACCTCTCTAGTGCCATCTGTTCCTTTTATGATGCTAATCCACCTCTCTAGTGCCATCTGTACCTCTTATGATGCTAATCCACCTCTCTAGTGCCATCTGTTCCTCTTATGATACTAATCCACCTCTCTAGTGCCATCTGTTCCTCTTATGATGCTAATCCACCTCTCTAGTGCCATCTGTACCTCTTATGATGCTAATCAACCTCTCTAGTGCCATCTGTTCTCCTTATGATGCTAATCCACCTCTCTAGTGCCATCTGTTCCCCTTATGATGCTAATGCACCTCTCTAGTGCCATCTGTTCCCCTTATGATGCTAATCCACCTCTCTAGTGCCATCTGTTCCCCTTATGATGCTAATCCACCTCTCTAGTGCCATCTGTTCCCCTTATGCTAATCCACCTCTCTAGTGTCATCTGTTCCCCTTATGATGCTAATCCACCTCTCTAGTGCCATCTGTTCTCCTTATGATGCTAATCCACCTCTCTAGTGCCATCTGTTCCTCTTATGATGCTAATCCACCCACCCACTCACCGTCAGTTCCTCTCTCAGTCTCCGAGCCTCCTCAGCAATCTCCATGTCCTGTCGACGTTTCCTCTCCTCGGCCGCCTGCCTCTCCTTCTCTTCCCGCGCCGCCTGACGTCGTTCCTTTTTCTCACGGTCCTGACGAACCATCTCCTCAAGGTCACGCGCGATCTTCGCCGCATCCTTCGCCGCGTCCTGTCACACATCAAACATTACACATGGTGTCAAGGTCATGCACGATCTTCGTTATGCTCATACAACTCACCTTCGTAATGCTCATTCGACTCACCTTCGTATTATGAATCAGAAACAAGTCAACTGCTGCTCTAGCTCCATAAAAGTTCAAGAAAATGAGAATTTCCTACCGATTGACCATAGCTCGATCCCATTGTGACCTTGAAATTTGACCAGAATTAAGCAGAAATATGTCTAGAGATCACTAAACCCTAGAAGTTTGTGAAGCTTCAAAGATCTAGCATCAAAAACAAAGACAACTGTTTTTCAATTTTGATCCAAACATGACCCCAATGTGACCTTGACATTTTACAAGGGTCAACCAAACTTGGATCGTGTCTGGAAGTCATCACTACCTAGAAGTGTGTACAGTTTCAACCTTCTAGCTTCAAAGACATCACAGACAGACGGACATCACAGACATCACAGACAGACGGACAGACAGACGGACATCACAGACAGACGGACATCACAGACAGACGGACATCACAGACATCACAGACATACGGACAGACAGACGGACATCACAGACAGACGGACATCACAGACAGACGGACAGACAGACGGACATCACAGACAGACGGACATCACAGACAGACGGACAGACAGACGGACATCACAGACAGACGGACATCACAGACAGACAGATGGACATCACAGACAGACGGACATCACAGACAGACGGACAGACAGACGGACGGACATAGTCCATACAGATGAACACTGCTCATTCCTTCCACTAATCAAATACTAAGGTGAGCAAAAAACAGACCTGAAAAGAAAACATGAGTTGTACCTCATCCTGTCTGTATGCCGTTTTGTACCTCATCCTGTCTGTTAGAGGGTTAGTTTTGTACCTCATCCTGTCTGTTAAAGGGTTAGTTTTGTACCTCATCCTGTCTGTTAGAGGGTTAGTTTTGTACCTCATCCTGTCTGTTAGAGGGTTAGTTTTGTACCTCATCCTGTCTGTTAGAGGGTTAGTTTTGTACCTCATCCTGTCTGTTAGAGGGTTAGTTTTGTACCTTATCCTGTCTGTTAGAGGGTTAGTTTTGTACCTCATCCTGTCTGTTAGAGGGTTAGTTTTGTACCTCATCGTCTGTCAGAGGGTTAGTTTTGTACCTCATCCTGTCTGTTAGAGGGTTAGTTTTGTACCTTATCCTGTCTGTTAAAGGGTTAGTTTTGTACCTCATCCTGTCTGTTAGAGGGTTAGTTTTGTACCTCATCCTGTCTGTTAAAGGGTTAGTTTTGTACCTCATCCAGACCTGGGAACCCCTGTTTTGCACTTTGAGTATTCTCAAACAAACTTGGTGTATTTTCAAAAAAATGAGCATACTCCACACAGCGTTTGCACATCCATGATTAAAACATGCCTCATGCGCGTCCGTCACACCGTTAATTCAGTTTACCTATACATTTAAAACAAATGCTTTTTTCAATTTTTACTGACAAAAACTGTACCGTATTTGACGGACTACAAGCCGCGACTTAAAAAAAATAAAAAAATCGCAATGCGGCTTATAAAAAGATGCGGCTAAAACGTTACCTAAACTTGAATACCATTCGCCTAATGGAAGTCGCCGCGGATTTTCATTTCGCTCGATTAGCGATTACCGGTACTTTATTAGCTCTCTACTCAAGACTCGGCGCTTTTCTCTTTCTTTCGCGAATCTTCGTTTGTCAACAAGTCGTCGTGACAAGCGTACAGAGAAACACCGGATGTATCAGGATCTCGCGCGCGCGAGATTTTGATTTTTTGTGTCTCGCGATAGTTTGAGGAGCGAGAGCCGCCATGTTGTGTTTTCGTCTGCTCGAAATGTGCGCAAAAGTCGTAAATGTTCCCAAAAAAGCTTATTCCGGGTGGGACTACATGTGTGTGTTGGTTACAAATTGTGTGTGTGTGATATTTTTCTTCAAACTTTTTCACTTTTCTTCTTTGTTTCACTTGTTTATTCTCGGAGCCGATTTCGCCAAATACCGTACTTTCGTTTGCCTGGTTGTTTTGATTGATTGACACGATCCGATTATATTTTTTTCGACGGCGGCTAATATAGTGACGTAATCATGTGCCAAAATTGTGGATCGGCTTCAGGATGGGCTTGTGAAGAAAAGTAGTCTAGGAATTTTTCTTGTCGTATTTTTTTCCCACTGACCGTACTGAGCGTATTCTCGACAATCATGCGTACAAAATACGGCGAAATCGTATGGGTTCCCAGGTCTGCTCATCCTGTCTGTTAAAGGGTTAGTTTTGTACCTCATCCTGTCTGTTAGAGGGTTAGTTTTGTACCTCATCCTGTCTGTTAAAGGGTTAGTTTTGTACCTCATCCTGTCTGTTAAAGGGTTAGTTTTGTACCTCATCCTGTCTGTTAGAGGGTTAGTTTTGTACCTCATCCTGTCTGTTAGAGGGTTAGTTTTGTACCTCATCCTGTCTGTTAAAGGGTTAGTTTTGTACCTTATCCTGTCTGTTAAAGGGTTAGTTTGTACCTCATCCTGTCTGTTCAAGGGTTAGTTTTGTACCTCATCCTGTCTGTTAAAGGGTTAGTTTTGTACCTCATCGTCTGTCAGAGGGTTAGTTTTGTACCTCATCCTGTCTGTTAAAGGGTTAGTTTTGTACCTCATCCTGTCTGTTAGAGGGTTAGTTTTGTACCTCATCCTGTCTGTTAGAGGGTTAGTTTGTATTCAAAATGCCAAGAATGTATTAAATGTTACCAAGAAAAGAAAAAAAGTTGTACCTCATCCCGTTTCCTCTGCTCCTCTCTCAGCTTCTGTTGGCGCAATTTCTCCGCTTGCTTGACCTTGTCCGCTTCCTGTTTTACCTTGTCCGCTTCCTGTCTGGCCTTGTCTGCCTCCTGTCTCTTTCTCTCGGCTTCCTGCTTGGCCTTTTCCTGTCTCTGTCTGACCTTGGCCGCCTCCTCTCTTGCCCTCTCCGTCTTCCTGGCTTGGTCCGCCTCTCTCCTCGCCCTGTCTGACTCCTCTTTCACGTTGTTTGCTTCCCGTTTGACCCTCTCTGCTTCTTTCCTGACCCTCTCTGCTTCTTTCTTTGCTTTGTCATCCTCATCTGCGGCTTTCTGTCTGTCAGCGTTCACCTTTGCTTCCTCTGTTGTTTTCATCTGTTGATAGATTGGAAGACACAAGGGTAAGCTCCTTCCAACCAACACAACCTGTAGTGTAACAGCAATACATAGACACAGACACACAACCTGTAGTGTAACAGCAATACATAGACACCAACACAACCTGTAGTGTAACAGCAATACATAGACACCAACACAACCTGTAGTGTAACAGCAATACATAGACACAGACACACAACCTGTAGTGTAACAGCAATACATAGACACAGACACACAACCTGTAGTGTAACAGCAATACATAGACACCAACACAACCTGTAGTGTAACAGCAATACATAGACACAGACACACAAACAGACACACAAACACACACACGCAGAAACACTCATACACACTCACATTCTTCTCTCTGGCCCACCACAACAAAGTGTACTAACTTCTCTCTGGCCCACCACAACAAAGTGTACTGACCCTTCTCTCTGGCCCACCACAACAAAGTGTACTAACTTCTCTCTGGCCCACCACAACAAAGTGTACTGACCCTTCTCTCTGGCCCACCACAACAAAGTGTACTGACCCTTCTCTCTGGCCCACCACAACAAAGTGTACTAACTTCTCTCTGGCCCACCACAACAAAGTGTACTGACTTCTCTCTGGCCCACCACAACAAAGTGTACTGACTTCTCTCTGGCCCACCACAACAAAGTGTACTAACTTCTCTCTGGCCCACCACAACAAAGTGTACTAACTTCTCTCTGGCCCACCACAACAAAGTGTACTGACCCTTCTCTCTGGCCCACCACAACAAAGTGTACTAACTTCTCTCTGGCCCACCACAACAAAGTGTACTGACTTCTCTCTGGCCCACCACAACAAAGTGTACTGACTTCTCTCTGGCCCACCACATCAAAGTGTACTGACTTCTCTCTGGCCCACCACAACAAAGTGTACTGACTTCTCTCTGGCCCACCACAACAAAGTGTACTAACTTCTCTCTGGCACACCACAACAAAGTGTACTGACTTCTCTCTGGCCCACCACAACAAAGTGTACTGACTTCTCTCTGGCCCACCACAACAAAGTGTACTAACTTCTCTCTGGCCCACCACAACAAAGTGTACTAACTTCTCTCTGGCCCACCACAACAAAGTGTAGTAACTTCTCTCTGGCCCACCACAACAAAGTGTACTAACTTCTCTCTGGCCCACCACAACAAAGTGTACTGACTTCTCTCTGGCCCACCACAACAAAGTGTACTGACTTCTCTCTGGCCCACCACAACAAAGTGTACTAACTTCTCTCTGGCCCACCACAACAAAGTGTACTGACTTCTCTCTGGCCCACCACAACAAAGTCTACTGACTTCTCTCTGGCCCACCACAACAAAGTGTACTAACTTCTCTCTGGCCCACCACAACAAAGTGTACTTCTCTCTGGCCCACCACAACAAAGTGTACTAACTTCTCTCTGGCCCACCACAACAAAGTGTACTGACTTCTCTCTGGCCCACCACAACAAAGTGTACTGACTTCTCTCTGGCCCACCACAACAAAGTGTACTAACTTCTCTCTGGCCCACCACAACAAAGTGTACTGACTTCTCTCTGGCCCACCACAACAAAGTGTACTAACTTCTCTCTGGCCCACCACAACAAAGTGTACTAACTTCTCTCTGGCCCACCACAACAAAGTGTACTAACTTCTCTCTGGCCCACCACAACAAAGTGTAGTAACTTCTCTCTGGCCCACCACAACAAAGTGTACTAACTTCTCTCTGGCCCACCACAACAAAGTGTACTAACTTCTCTCTGGCCCACCACAACAAAGTGTACTAACTTCTCTCTGGCCAACCACAACAAAGTGTACTGACTTCTCTCTGGCCCACCACAACAAAGTGTACTGACTTCTCTCTGGCCCACCACAACAAAGTGTACTAACTTCTCTCTGGCCCACCACAACAAAGTGTACTGACTTCTCTCTGGCCCACCACAACAAAGTGTACTGACTTCTCTCTGGCCCACCACAACAAAGTGTACTAACTTCTCTCTGGCCCACCACAACAAAGTGTACTGACTTCTCTCTGGCCCACCACAACAAAGTGTACTAACTTCTCTCTGGCCCACCACAACAAAGTGTACTAACTTCTCTCTGGCCCACCACAACAAAGTGTACTAACTTCTCTCTGGCCCACCACAACAAAGTGTACTAACTTCTCTCTGGCCCACCACAACAAAGTGTACTAACTTCTCTCTGGCCCACCACAACAAAGTGTACTAACTTCTCTCTGGCCCACCACAACAAAGTGTACTGACTTCTCTCTGGCCCACCACAACAAAGTGTACTGACTTCTCTCTGGCCCACCACAACAAAGTGTACTGACTTCTCTCTGGCCCACCACAACAAAGTGTACTAACTTCTCTCTGGCCCACCACAACAAAGTGTACTAACTTCTCTCTGGCCCACCACAACAAAGTGTACTAACTTCTCTCTGGCCCACCACAACAAAGTGTACTAACTTCTCTCTGGCCCACCACAACAAAGTGTACTAACTTCTCTCTGGCCCACCACAACAAAGTGTACTGACTTCTCTCTGGCCCACCACAACAAAGTGTACTAACCTGTGAGGCTGAGTGCCTGTCGTTGTGATGGTCTTTCTTTCTTTATTTGGTGTTTAACGTCGTTTTCAACCACGAAGGTTATATCGCTACGGGGAAAGGGGGGAGATGGGATAGAGCCACTTGTCAATTGTTTCTTGTTTGCTCCAGGGGCTTGCAACGTAGTACAATGTATTACCTTACTGGGAGAATGCAAGTTTCCAGTACAAAGGACTTAACATTTCTTACATACTGCTTGACTAAAATCTTTACAAAAATTGACTATATTCTAAACAAGAAACACTTAACAAGGGTAAAAAGAGAAACAGAATCCGTTAGCCGCCTCTTACGACATGCTGGGGAGCATCGGGTAAATTCTTCCCCCTAACCCGCGGGGGGTCGTTGTGATGGTCAGTTCCCGCTGCCTGGGATGGGTCACTCTGTGTACTAACCTGTGAGGCCGAGTGCCTGTCGTTGTGATGGTCAATTCCCGCTGCCTGGGATGGGTCACTCTGTGTACTAACCTGTGAGGCTGAGTGCCTGTCGTTGTGATGGTCAGTTCCCGCTGCCTGGGATGGACACTTGCCCCAGTTGGACGTTGACATGGTCGGGAAGTTGTCTTCATCCTCGGCATTGTTTTCAGCAGATGCTGTCGCTGTTACCAGCACAACACAAGCATAGTCGGCATTATGCACCCTGGAAACCCTACAGGCCTCTCCACCAGTAATCACATGAGGGTGATCACCCCCTTTGACATGAAGGTAACCAGTCAGCATTATGCACCCTGGAAACCCTACAGGCCTCTCTACCAGTAATCACATGAGGGTGATCACCCCCTTTGACATGAAGGTAACCAGTCAGCATTATGCACCCTGGAAACCCTACAGGCCTTTCTACCAGTAATCACATGAGGGTGATCACCCCCTTTGACATGAAGGTAACCAGTCAGCATTATGCACCCTGGAAACCCTACAGGCCTCTCCACCAGTAATCACATGAGGGTGATCACCCCCTTTGACATGAAGGTAACCAGTCAGCATTATGCACCCTGGAAACCCTACAGGCCTCTCTACCAGTAATCACATGAGGGTGATCACCCCCTTTGACATGAAGGTAACCAGTCAGCATTATGCACCCTGGAAACCCTACAGGCCTCTACACCAGTAATCACATGAGGGTGATCACCCCCTTTGACATGAAGGTAACCAGTCAGCATTATGCACCCTGGAAACCCTACAGGCCTCTACACCAGTAATCACATGAGGGTGATCACCCCCTTTGACATGAAGGTAACCAGTCGGCATTATGCACCCTGGAAACCCTACAGGCCTCTACACCAGTAATCACATGAGGGTGATCACCCCCTTTGACATGAAGGTAACCAGTCGGCATTATGCACCCTGGAAACCCTACAGGCCTCTCTACCAGTAATCACATGAGGGTGATCACCCCCTTTGACATGAAGGTAACCAGTCAGCATTATGCACCCTGGAAACCCTACAGGTATTTCTACCAGTAATCACATGAGGGTGATCACCCCCTTTGACATGAAGGTAACCAGTCAGCATCATGCACCCTGGAAACCCTACAGGCCTTTCTACCAGTAATCACATGAGGGTGATCACCCCCTTTGACATGAAGGTAACCAGTCAGCATTATGCACCCTGGAAACCCTACAGGCCTTTCTACCAGTAATCACACATTCAGTTTTAAAAGCAAATACACCTGTAATAGTTCACATCAAAATGAGACAATGACACACAACTGATCCATTCACAACATGTTAGGGTCCACAGAGAGCAATGTTTAAAGGACCGTGTGGTCCAATCATCATTCATCAGTACTCTTCATTCACTACAAACAGCATCCAGTGAGCATCAACACACACACACACACACACACACACACACACACACACACACACACATACAAACTCACACACACACACACTCACAAACATACAAACTCACACACACACACACACATACAAACACACACACAAACTCACACACACACACACACAAACTCACACACACACACACATACAAACTCACACACACACTCACACACACACTCACACATACAAACTCCAATCATCATTCATATACTCTTCATTCACTACAAACAGCATCCAGTGAGCATCAACACACACACACACACACACACACACCCACACACACATACAAACTCACACACACACACACTCACAAACATACAAACTCACACACACACACACACATACAAACACACACACAAACTCACACACACACAAACTCACACACACACACACACACACATACAAACTCACACACACACTCACACACACACTCACACATACAAACTCACACACACACAAACTCACACACACACACACACACACATACAAACTCACACACACACTCACACACACACTCACACATACAAACTCACACACACACACACACACACACACACACACACACACACACACACAAACTCACACACACACACACACAAACTCACACACACATACCCCCCTTCTCCCTCACTTGCCACCCTTTCCCAGAGTTCATACCATTTTTCTCGGCCTTCTTGCGTTCTTTTGCACGTTTCTTTTTCTCCCTCTTGGCGCTGGCCTTGTCTGTGGCGGGGGCTGGGCAAGGGGTGGGGTGAGAGGCGTGGCTTGCTGTCTGGGGGCGTGAAGAGGTGTGGCTTGCTGAGGCGTGGCCTGCCGTGTGGGAGTGTGAACAGGTGTGGCCTGCCGTGTGGGAGTGCGAGGGCGGGGCTCGACCCTTGCTGGAGGTCGGACCTGCACGGGACGCTGAAAACCGCTGACCCGACGACCTTGGGCCCGCCGAGTGATGCATGAAGGTGAAGGGACTGGAGGGGGGGACAGTGAGGGAATAGAATCAATCAATCAATCAATATTTGAGGCTTATATCGCGCGTATTCCGTGGGTACAGTTCTAAGCGCACGGAATTTTTTTTTAAATTATTATTTTTTTTAATGCAATTTATATCGCGCACATATTCAAGGCGCAGGGATTTATTTATGCCGTGTGAGATGGAATTTTGTTTACACAATACATCACGCATTCACATCGGCCAGCAGATCGCAGCCATTTCGGCGCATATCCTACTTTTCACGGCCTATTATTCCAAGTCACACGGGTATTTTGGTGGACATATTTATCTATGCCTGTACAATTTTGCCAGGAAAGACCCTTTTGTCAATCGTGGGATCTTTATCGTGCACACCCCAATGTAGTGTACACGAATCAGTGTCTAGTCCTACACCGTGTTCCCCTTTAACAAGGTGATTGTTCCCCTATAACAAGGTGATTGTTCCCCTTTCACAAGCTGATTGTTCCCCTTTCACATGAAGGTGATTATTCCCCTGTAAGAAGGTGATTGTTCCCCTGTAACATGAAGGTGACTGTTCCCCTTTAACATGAAGGTGATTGTTCCCCTGTAACATGAAGGTGATTGTTCCCCTTTAACATGAAGGTGATTGATCCCCTTTAACAAGGTGACTGTTCCCCTTTAACATGAAGGTGACTGTTCCCCTTTAACAAAGTGACTGTTCCCCTTTAACATGAAGGTGATTGTTCCCCTTTAACACGAAGGTGATTGTTCCCCTGTAACATGGAGTTTGATCCCCTGTAACATGAAGGTGATTGATCCCCTGTAACATGAAGGTGATTGATCCCCTGTAACATGAAGGTGATTGATCCCCTGTAACATGAAGGTGTTTGATCCCCTGTAACATGAAGGTGATTGATCCCCTGTAACATGAAGGTGTTTGATCCCCTGTAACATGAAGGTGATTGATCCCCTGTAACATGAAGGTGATTGATCCCCTGTAACATGAAGTTGTTTGATCCCCTGTAACATGAAGGTGTTTGATCCCCTGTAACATGAAGGTGATTGATCCCCTGTAACATGAAGGTGTTTGATCCCCTGTAACATGAAGGTGTTTGTTCACCTGTAACATGAAGGTGTTTGTTCCCCTGTAACATGGAGTTTGATCCCCTGTAACATGAAGGTGATTGTTCCTCTTAACATGAAGGTGATTGTTCCCCTTTAACATGAAGGTGATTGATCCCCTGTAACATGAAGGTGATTGATCCCCTTTAACATGAAGGTGATTGATCCCCTGTAACATGAAGGTGATTGATCCCCTGTAACATGAAGGTGACTGTTCCCCTTTAACAAGGTGATTGTTCACCTGTAACAAGAAGGTGACTGTTCCCCTTTAACATGAACAGACCTGGGAACCCCTATTTTGCACTTGGAGTATTTTCAAAGAAACTTCGCGTCTTTTCAGAAAAAAATGAGTGTACTCCCCACATCCGAACATCCAAAATACTGGGTCGACTTCGGGATGCTCTTGTGAAGAAAAGAAGTCTACAAACTTTTTGATCGTACTTTTTTCAAACGACCGTACTTATCGTATTATAGACAATAAAGCGTACAAAATACGGCAAAATCGTATTGGTTCCCAGGTCTGCATGAAGGTGACTGTTCCCCTTTAACAAGGCGATTGTTCCCCTTTAACAATGTGATTGTTCCCCTTTAACATTTTTGTTTGTTTGTTTGCTTAACGCCCAGCCGACCACGAAGGGCCATATCAGGGCGGCCCCTTTAACCCTTTCGCTGCCAATCAAAACTTGCGTATGTGCATTCCTGACTGCCAGGGAATATTGGAGTTCGGGGTGTAATAATTCACAAAAAATTCTAGCTCCAAACTGGCAGTAGGTAGGTAAGTTTGTTTGTTTGTTTGTTTAACGCCCAGCCGACCACGCAGGGCCATATCAGGGCGGTGCTGCTTTGACATTTAACGTGCGCCACACACAAGACAGAAGTCGCAGCACAGGCTTCATGTCTCACCCAGTCACATTATTCTGACACCGGACCAACCAGTCCTAGCACTAACCCCATAATGCCAGACGCCAGGCGGAGCAGCCACTAGATTGCCAATTTTAAAGTCTTAGGTATGACCCGGCCGGGGTTCAAACCCACGACCTCCCGATCACGGGGCGGACGCCTTACCACTAGGCCAACCGTGCCGGTAGGTAGGTAAGTAAAACCTGTTATTTTTAAAGGAAATTGAACCAAGAATCTGTTTTTAGTGTCTAATCATGGAAATAATAATTAGTTTGGCTTATAATGATGTTTAAATATGAACTTTTGAAAAATCAGTCCGGCGCATCTTCCGGTGCCTGTGGATCAAACACAGGTGGCTGTTTTGCTTGCTCCAAGAAAGGATTATAATCACTGTCATCTACCTGTTTCCAACGAATCGTCCGAAAGAAGATCTCCCCCTTCCCCTGTCAGTATCCATAATCATTTGCACCGCCTGTAGCGTCAGTCCGGCTTTGCTTTTCCCTACTAGGGCCCGGTCGACTGTCACCGTTAGCCATTTTGACGAGTCGAGATTTCTCTCCCCTAACCTGTCGCCAAGGCCGAAAATAGTCTTCAGACGCAAAACCGCGTCACCATTTATGTTTATTCATGAGAATGAGGTATCCTTCCAAGCCATTGGCTGCTATTTGTGTGTCAGCAGTGATGTAGCATTTCTGGAAAATTCCCGAACGGAGAAGACTTTCTTTCTTTCTTTCTTTCTTTGGTGTTTAACGTCGTTTTCAACCATTCAAGGTTATATCGCGACGGGGAAAGGGGGGGGGGGGGGGGGGGGGGGGATGGGATAGAGCCACTTGTTAATTGTTCATTGTTCACAAAAGCACTAATCAAAAAATTGCTCCAGGGCCTTGCAACGTAGTACAATATATGACCTTACTGGGAGAATGCAAGTTTCCAGTACAAAGGACTTAACATTTCTTACATACTGCTTGACTAAAATCTTTACAAACATTGACTATATTCTACACAAGAAACACTTAACAAGGGTAAAAGGAGAAACAGAATCCGTTAGTCGCCTCTTACGACATGCTGGGGAGCATCGGGTAAATTCTTCCCCCTAACCTGCGGGGGGTACGGAGAAGACAGGTAAACCCGTCCTAAGGCGCTGCGGCTGCACAAGCGCATGACGGGTATACCCGTCCTAAGGCAGTCAAGGGGTTAACATGAAGGCGATTGTTCCCCTTTAACAATGTGATTGTTCCCCTTTAACATGAAGGTGATTGTTACCCTCGTGAAGGTGACTGTTCCTCTTTAACAAGGTGACTGTTCCCCTTTAACATGAAGGTGACTGTTCTCCTTTAACAAGGTGATTGTTCCCCTTTAACAATGTGATTGTTCCCCTTTAACATGAAGGTGACTGTTCTCCTTTAACAAGGTGATTGTTCCCCTTTAACAAGGTGACTGTTCCCCTTTAACAAGGTGATTGTTCCCTTTTAACAATGTGATTGTTCCCCTTTAACAAGGTGACTGTTCCCCTTTAACAAGGTGATTGTTCCCCTTTAACAATGTGACTGTTCCCCTTTAACAAGGTGATTGTTCCCCTTTAACAATGTGATTGTTCCCCTTTAACATGAAGGCGATTGTTCCCCTTTAACAATGTGATTGTTCCCCTTTAACATGAAGGCGATTGTTACCCTTTAACAATGTGATTGTTCCCCTTTAACATGAAGGCGATTGTTCCCCTTTAACAATGTGATTGTTCCCCTTTAACATGAAGGCGATTGTTCCCCTTTAACAATGTGATTGTTCCCCTTTAACATGAAGGCGATTGTTCCCCTTTAACAATGTGATTGTTCCCCTTTAACAAGGTGATTGTTCCCCTTTAACAAGGTGACTGTTCCCCTTTAACAAGGTGATTGTTCCCCTTTAACATGAAGGCGATTGTTCCCCTTTAACAATGTGATTGTTCCGCTTTAACATGAAGGCGATTGTTACCCTTTAACAATGTGATTGTTCCCCTTTAACATGAAGGCGATTGTTCCCCTTTAACAATGTGATTGTTCCCCTTTAACATGAAGGCGATTGTTCCCCTTTAACAATGTGATTGTTCCCCTTTAACAAGGTGATTGTTCCCCTTTAACAAGGTGACTGTTCCCCTTTAACAAGGTGATTGTTCCCCTTTAACAATGTGATTGTTCCCCTTTAACATGAAGGCGATTGTTACCCTCATGAAGGTGACTGTTCCTCTTTAACAAGGTGACTGTTCCCCTTTAACAAGGTGATTGTTCCCCTTTAACAAGGTGATTGTTCCCCTTTAACAATGTGATTGTTCCCCTTTAACTTGAAGGCGATTGTTACCCAGGCAGGAGGTGAGAAAGCAAAGAGCTTACTGAAAAGGCGACGCGCCAAAGAAGAAACCTCCGTCGTCATCCTCGTCGGAGTCGGTGTCGTATCCAAACGGGTCATGTCTGAAGGCGCCGGGGGGCGGGCCTCGGGCACCCGTGAATTCTGGGAGACAAACAGTCCACATAGTTCATCCTATAGGAGCTTGTATCAAAGTGCCGGTCAAACAGTCCACATAGTTCATCCTATAGGAGCTTGTATCAAAGTGCCGGTCAAACAGTCCACATAGTTCATCCTATAGGAGCTTGTATCAAAGTGCCGGTCAAACAGTCCACATAGTTCATCCTATAGGAGCTTGTATCAAAGTGCCGGTCAAACAGTCCACATAGTTCATCCTATAGGAGCTTGTATCAAAGTGCCGGTCAAACAGTCCACATAGTTCATCCTATAGGAGCTTGTATCAAAGTGCCGGTCAAACAGTCCACATAGTTCATCCTATAGGAGCTTGTATCAAAGTGCCGGTCAAACAGTCCACATAGTTCATCCTATAGGAGCTTGTATCAAAGTGCCGGTCAAACAGTCCACATAGTTCATCCTATAGGAGCTTGTATCAAAGTGCCGGTCAAACAGTCCACATAGTTCATCCTATAGGAGCTTGTATCAAAGTGCCGGTCAAACAGTCCACATAGTTCATCCTATAGGAGCTTGTATCAAAGTGCCGGTCAAACAGTCCACATAGTTCATCCTATAGGAGCTTGTATCAAAGTGCCGGTCAAACAGTCCACATAGTTCATCCTATAGGAGCTTGTATCAAAGTGCCGGTCAAACAGTCCACATAGTTCATCCTATAGGAGCTTGTATCAAAGTGCCGGTCAAACAGTCCACATAGTTCATCCTATAGGAGCTTGTATCAAAGTGCCGGTCAAACAAAGTATCCTCCTTTCTTTCTTTCTTTATTTGGTGTTTAACGTCGTTTTCAACCACCAAGGGTTATATCGCGACGGGGAAAGGGGGGGAGACGGGATAGAGCCACTTGTCTTTCTTTCTTTCTTTATTTGGTGTTTAACGTCGTTTTCAACCACGAAGGGTTATATCGCGACGGGGAAAGGGGGGGAGACGGGATAGAGCCACTTGTCAATTGTTTCTTGTTCACAAAAGCACTAATCGAAAATTTTAATGGTAAATTTTCATTTTATTAATATACTTACCCAATTCACATATAGCAATTTACTTCAGTTTAGTGCTAGAACGCTGAAACTACGCTCCATCCTGGTAGGGGGGAAGTAACCCTAAAAATAGAACGGCCTTGACCAGTCACATGACCATATCTGACCAATGGTTACCTTTTACATGCATTGCGCATGCGTACTCTCGCCGCCATGTTCTTCATTCGCTCGAAGCGCCCCTTTTTATTTTTAGGGGATCTAAAGCGGGGTAGGCGGGAGGGACTTTAGTATGTGAATTGGGTAAGTATATTAATCAAATGAAAATTTACCATTAAAATTTTCGATTAAATTACATATCTTATCCCAATTCACATATAGCAGATTGCTAATTAAGGTGGTGGGATGCTCACCTATGAACTAGGCAACAATTGCCCTGCTGCTACCATCGCTGGTAGCGCCTTGGTACCGTCCTGCCGCACACTGGAAATGTCGCGCAGGTAATAGTTGATGAAGGCATCTTCCGATCTCCAGTACGCAGACTGGAGGACTTCGGATAATCTCCCGATCTTAGCACAGCTAAGGAGGATGCCCAGGATCTTGCCTCATGCGTCCTTGCCAACGTTAGAGGGAGAACTGACTGCCCCCCCCCCCCCCCCCCCCCCTTTCTTTTTGTGCCACCACTCATACGCTTGTTTGATCAGCGTTGAGACCCATTTAGCAAGAGTTACCTTAGATATGTCTTTGTCTCTAGCTGTTTGATCAGCGTTGAGACCCATTTAGCAAGAGTTACCTTAGATATGTCTTTGTCTCTAGCTGTTTGATCAGCGTTGAGACCCATTTCGCAAGAGTTACCTTAGATATGTCTTTGTCTCTAGCTGTGTTCAGAGATAAGAAAAGAAGTTTCTGCTGATTAGCTCTGATAGGAGCCGTGCGGGACAAATAACTGCTAAGAGCTCGAACCGGGCAGTTAGACAAATCGGGGGTCTCCTGGTGCCAGAATTTTGCTAAGAGGAAGAATTCTGATTATGGGGGAAACTTGATCAGGCTTCTGGTTTTTGGCTAGAAAATCCGGCCTAAAACGTAAAGAAATAGAACCATCTTTTTCAAAAGCTATATCTCTAGCTAAGCCTGAGAGAGCATGAATTTCACTGCCTCTTCTTGCAGTGGCCAAAAGAACAAGCAAAAGTGTCTTACGAGTAAGATTAACTAAACTTGCTGATTGCAAAGGTTCAAAATCTTGCGATCTTAAGAATTCTAGAATAAGGAAGAGATCCCATGCAGGAACTGGGGCTCTGATTCTAGCAAAACCTAACGACGCACCTTTTAGGACACTAGCGATAACACCGCTGAGGTTAATGTTATGACCCAACTGCCTCAGCGTAGCCGAAATGGCAGAACGCCTAACTCGAAGAGACGATGGGGAGCTGCCTTGATTTGCTAACCATGACAAGTGATTAGCTACCTGCATAGAACGCGGAGAGACAAAACTGACCTGATTCTCCGCGGACCATTTAACCCAAGCTGTCCAATGTGAAGCTGTGAATGAATGCAAATGCGCTAGTACACTATCATACAGAAACAAACACAACTCCAAACGTAGGTTCCCTCCACTGTATTATACAGGTATGACAGCATACACACAATCATGAACATAAATGTTAGGTACTAAAAAATCCAGTACTCACAGTTTTGGTAGGCAAAAAACACTCGAGATGACAATCTCGTACTCAATTGCAATGACAAAACTCTCTACCCTTCACTGAGGTATAAAACTACAAAAAACAGTCCGTGAACTCACAGGCACACGATATCTAGTTTTCAGGTACAGGGTCCCCACTGGTTTTTAGAAACAAAATTCCATGACTTTTCCATGACTTTCCATGAGTCTCAATAACATTTTCCATGACTAGATCCACAGGTCGCCATTTCCGAACACGCAAACTTTTTACGTCTTGCCACTGCCAGTTTTGACACTGGCTTGCTTTGCACTGAATTTGAGTCAGTTTCTACGCAGTGTCTCTTCGACAAGCAAGTCAAGCATTTGCTACGCAGTCAGATTATCGGTAATGTTTGCTGGTCCTGTCATTTCACTAAACTGGACCAGCCACTGTTTGTATCCATCTGCACTTTCGTAAATTCCGTTTCGTAACCGTCACTGTGACTTGACGAACTGTCACTTTTTTCACCGCGATACACAGTTCATTGCGAAGATCTTCCTCGGTAATTCGTTCCAATTCCGCATGCTTTTTGTTGTCAAGAAACAACTCGAAAGAAAGTTTCAAACTCATCATCCTCCATCTTGCTTGTCGAAGCGCTAAAGTACTTTATCGATGCAAAAACAAAAGCAGAAAACTTCGACGAAACCGACTCAAATGCAGCGCAGACGACACGACAAGATAACGGAAGGAAGTGAGCCTCGCTTTGGCTCAAGTGCCGTTAAAAATACCGTTATTCTCGTATGCAAATACGAACGAGAAGTTGGTCATACGAACAAGCCTTGTGCTGGCGACGCAAATCGGGGAATGGCTGGGCAACGAAAATCGCCGCTGGAGTGCTAAAGGTTAATTTTTTTTTCTTTCTTATTTTTGTTAAATTCCATGACTTTCCATGACTTGAATTGAAATTCCATGACTTTCCAGGCCTGGAAAATTAAAAATCAAATTCCATGACTTTCCAGGTTTTCCATGACCTGTACGAACCCTGCAGGTATCTACTCACGGCTCGTGTGTAGTCAACAAAAATCACGGCAGACTTAAAACACCGTCTGCTCTGTCTAATAAATATTCCTTATCTCTTAAGTAATTAAGATATTGTGGACATATTTTAATTCTGGTCATACGCAAAATTACACAGCTTCTATTGCTGTTCACTAGGAAATGTATTTTACTACTAATTCCTGCTACTGGTGACCTCGGTCTACTCAGTTTCTACCGCCCTGTGACCGCTGTGGTCCAACTCTACGGACAAAAATAACCGTGCACTAGCTTTTAGAAATCCCGTCGAATCTCAGCTATGCGAGTCTAAAGGCGTAATATTCCGGCGGCTTCTCAGATCCTTCATTCTGTCATCTGGTCGCTACCTTCCTTTACGACCGGTTACACGACGCACTGCACAACATAAATTGTGGACATCTTGTCTTAGATATCTGTCTGCTATGTTTAAAGTTACAGTGTTAGTCGATTCGACTTATGCGATAAACATTAACCTCTTCACTGCCACAGTATAACAGCATTTTGGTATTGCTGTGTACCAGGGCAAAATTTCGCTTTCTTCGGTAGGTTCACTAATCTGTTCACTGCTCGATCATTTATTGAGATATCTCTTAGATCTTTGGCATGTGTTTTGCTTATACCCTTGGCTATTATAGGATGACATGATCATTGGACTTTGTTTGTGATTGTTATAGCAAAAATTGATATAATGACCATTTTTGTCAAAAATTACAGTTTCCGGACTTACACACACACACATTGCAGCACGTAAAACCACACAAAACACTGCTAAAACTGGTGTCAAACATCAGGTACTCACATTACAGCCCATAAAAATATTCTTCTGTGTGGTAATCCATAAATCACTTCTTGTAGAGCTTCCAGAACACTGTATCGCTTGAAAACAGGTCTACGAGTTGAGGTCCGACTTTCGGGCGCCATTGTGAATGGCGGCTGAATGCTATAGTCGGTTCTACATTTGTAACACAGTTTTCAACACGTGGTAGTAACTTATCCGAACGGTCTATGGGAAAGAACTGTGTTTAGAACCCCTACAAGTACTTGGACAGTGGTTACCTCCCATTTAGTTTTCAGAAATGTCCTGAAATGTTGTTGACACAAATCCCACGTATGAGATACGGTTATGGGCGTATGACAAACCGAAAATGACCACGTATTACATACGGGGTGGGCAGTGAAGGGGTTAACGGTATTCAAATGCTTATTCCATTTACCTGTTAAGTGCTCTACTCGGGCTTCCTTTCTCCCGGTCGATTCCTGTGACAACCCCTCCCTGTCGCTGGACAGTGGTTAAGTGTAACGATATCTTCGTCGCGATTCACAACATCAACTCTCTCGGTCAGTGAGCTGAATTAATCACAATCCGTGCACCACACTTCACTACGTCACTCTATTATCTCTGGTTAGCGCTCTCAAAGCGTGGAGGATATCACTATCAAACTTTGCCTGTTAGTGTTATTCGTGATTTCCTTCACAGAAGCGTACACTGAGCTCGTAGACTTCCTGTGTGCTTTTTGAACCAAATCCAGTGTCCTCTCTGAAGCACCTGACAGACGCAGGGATCTTCTCACAGTCTCCATGCGTGAAGGAGCAGGGACTGTGGGTTCTCGTGCTGAATGCCGGTGCGTGGTTGCAGTAATTCTCCCTTTTCCAGGTTTAGAGGAATGGGAGGACCTTCTGCTAGGCGGAGGAGATCCGGAAACCAATGCTGACTCGGCCACATTGGAGCGACTAGAATCAGGGATGGTTGTTCCAACTCTGCCTTCCTCAGCACTTTTCCAAGAAGTTGGAATGGTGGGAAAGCGTAAGCCGTGAGTCCTGTCCAATCGACTTCCAGTGCATTCACTTTCCAAGCTTCCGGGTCCGGAAACGGGGATATGAATACTGGTAGCCTCCTTGAGAACCGGGTCGCGAAAAGATCGACTATCGGTTTGTCTACCTGCACCCATAAACGCTGGAGAAGCGTAGTGGGTGATCGTCCACTCTGTGTGAAGTACTTTTGAGGATCGACTGAGCGAGTCTGCAAAAACATTCAGTTTCCCCGGCAGATGTTTTGCTGATAGCAAGATCTGATGCTGGTGACACCACTTCAGAATTTGGCATGCTTTGAGAGAAAGCGTGTGAGAGCGGGAACCGCCCTGCCTGTTGTATTGTCTGTATGAAGTCTGTCATGAAGTGGATTGTAGTGTGAATAAGGTGTTAGAGACAGAGTGTGAGAGTGAGAACCGCCCTGCCTGTTGTATTGTCTGTATGAAGTCTGTCATGAAGTGGATTGTAGTGTGAATAAGGTGTTAGAGACAGTGTGTGAGAGTGAGAACCTCCCTGCCTGTTGTATTGTCTGTATGAAGTCTGTCATGAAGTGGATTGTAGTGTGAATAAGGTGTTAGAGACAGTGTGTGAGAGCGGGAACCGCCCTGCCTGTTGTATTGTCTGTATGAAGTCTGTCATGAAGTGGATTGTAGTGTGAATAAGGTGTTAGAGACAGTGTGTGAGAGCGGGAACCGCCCTGCCTGTTGTATTGTCTGTATGAAGTCTGTCATGAAGTGGATTGTAGTGTGAATAAGGTGTTAGAGACAGAGTGTGAGAGTGAGAACCGCCCTGCCTGTTGTATTGTCTGTATGAAGTCTGTCATGAAGTGGATTGTAGTGTGAATAAGGTGTTAGAGACAGTGTGTGAGAGTGAGAACCGCCCTGCCTGTTGTATTGTCTGTATGAAGTCTGTCATGAAGTGGATTGTAGTGTGAATAAGGTGTTAGAGACAGTGTGTGAGAGTGAGAACCGCCCTGCCTGTTGTATTGTCTGTATGAAGTCTGTCATGAAGTGGATTGTAGTGTGAATAAGGTGTTAGAGACAGTGTGTGAGAGTGAGAACCGCCCTGCCTGTTGTATTGTCTGTATGAAGTCTGTCATGAAGTGGATTGTAGTGTGAATAAGGTGTTAGAGACAGTGTGTGAGAGTGAGAACCGCCCTGCCTGTTGTATTGTCTGTATGAAGTCTGTCATGAAGTGGATTGTAGTGTGAATAAGGTGTTAGAGACAGTGTGTGAGAGTGAGGACCGCCCTGCCTGTTGTATTGTCTGTATGAAGTCTGTCATGAAGTGGATTGTAGTGTGAATAAGGTGTTAGAGACAGAGTGTGAGAGCGAGAACCGCCCTGCCTGTTGTATTGTCTGTATGAAGTCTGTCATGAAGTGGATTGTAGTGTGAATAAGGTGTTAGAGACAGAGTGTGAGAGTGAGAACCGCCCTGCCTGTTGTATTGTCTGTATGAAGTCTGTCATGAAGTGGATTGTAGTGTGAATAAGGTGTTAGAGACAGTGTGTGAGAGTGAGAACCGCCCTGCCTGTTGTATTGTCTGTATGAAGTCTGTCATGAAGTGGATTGTAGTGTGAATAAGGTGTTAGAGACAGTGTGTGAGAGTGAGAACCGCCCTGCCTGTTGTATTGTCTGTATGAAGTCTGTCATGAAGTGGATTGTAGTGTGAATAAGGTGTTAGAGACAGTGTGTGAGAGTGAGAACCGCCCTGCCTGTTGTATTGTCTGTATGAAGTCTGTCATGAAGTGGATTGTAGTGTGAATAAGGTGTTAGAGACAGTGTGTGAGAGTGAGAACCGCCCTGCCTGTTGTATTGTCTGTATGAAGTCTGTCATGAAGTGGATTGTAGTGTGAATAAGGTGTTAGAGACAGTGTGTGAGAGTGAGAACCGCCCTGCCTGTTGTATTGTCTGTATGAAGTCTGTCATGAAGTGGATTGTAGTGTGAATAAGGTGTTAGAGACAGTGTGTGAGAGCGGGAACCGCCCTGCCTGTTGTATTGTCTGTATGAAGTCTGTCATGAAGTGGATTGTAGTGTGAATAAGGTGTTAGAGACAGTGTGTGAGAGTGAGAACCGCCCTGCCTGTTGTATTGTCTGTATGAAGTCTGTCATGAAGTGGATTGTAGTGTGAATAAGGTGTTAGAGACAGTGTGTGAGAGTGAGAACCGCCCTGCCTGTTGTATTGTCTGTATGAAGTCTGTCATGAAGTGGATTGTAGTGTGAATAAGGTGTTAGAGACAGTGTGTGAGAGTGAGAACCGCCCTGCCTGTTGTATTGTCTGTATGAAGTCTGTCATGAAGTGGATTGTAGTGTGAATAAGGTGTTAGAGACAGTGTGTGAGAGCGAGAACCGCCCTGCCTGTTGTATTGTCTGTATGAAGTCTGTCATGAAGTGGATTGTAGTGTGAATAAGGTGTTAGAGACAGTGTGTGAGAGTGAGAACCGCCCTGCCTGTTGTATTGTCTGTATGAAGTCTGTCATGAAGTGGATTGTAGTGTGAATAAGGTGTTAGAGACAGAGTGTGAGAGTGAGAACCGCCCTGCCTGTTGTATTGTCTGTATGAAGTCTGTCATGAAGTGGATTGTAGTGTGAATAAGGTGTTAGAGACAGTGTGTGAGAGTGAGAACCGCCCTGCCTGTTGTATTGTCTGTATGAAGTCTGTCATGAAGTGGATTGTAGTGTGAATAAGGTGTTAGAGACAGTGTGTGAGAGTGAGAACCGCCCTGCCTGTTGTATTGTCTGTATGAAGTCTGTCATGAAGTGGATTGTAGTGTGAATAAGGTGTTAGAGACAGTGTGTGAGAGCGAGAACCGCCCTGCCTGTTGTATTGTCTGTATGAAGTCTGTCATGAAGTGGATTGTAGTGTGAATAAGGTGTTAGAGACAGTGTGTGAGAGTGAGAACCGCCCTGCCTGTTGTATTGTCTGTATGAAGTCTGTCATGAAGTGGATTGTAGTGTGAATAAGGTGTTAGAGACAGTGTGTGAGAGTGAGAACCGCCCTGCCTGTTGTATTGTCTGTATGAAGTCTGTCATGAAGTGGATTGTAGTGTGAATAAGGTGTTAGAGACAGTGTGTGAGAGTGAGAACCGCCCTGCCTGTTGTATTGTCTGTATGAAGTCTGTCATGAAGTGGATTGTAGTGTGAATAAGGTGTTAGAGACAGTGTGTGAGAGTGAGAACCGCCCTGCCTGTTGTATTGTCTGTATGAAGTCTGTCATGAAGTGGATTGTAGTGTGAATAAGGTGTTAGAGACAGTGTGTGAGAGTGAGAACCGCCCTGCCTGTTGTATTGTCTGTATGAAGTCTGTCATGAAGTGGATTGTAGTGTGAATAAGGTGTTAGAGACAGTGTGTGAGAGTGAGAACCGCCCTGCCTGTTGTATTGTCTGTATGAAGTCTGTCATGAAGTGGATTGTAGTGTGAATAAGGTGTTAGAGACAGTGTGTGAGAGTGAGAACCGCCCTGCCTGTTGTATTGTCTGTATGAAGTCTGTCATGAAGTGGATTGTAGTGTGAATAAGGTGTTAGAGACAGTGTGTGAGAGTGAGAACCGCCCTGCCTGTTGTATTGTCTGTATGAAGTCTGTCATGAAGTGGATTGTAGTGTGAATAAGGTGTTAGAGACAGTGTGTGAGAGTGAGAACCGCCCTGCCTGTTGTATTGTCTGTATGAAGTCTGTCATGAAGTGGATTGTAGTGTGAATAAGGTGTTAGAGACAGTGTGTGAGAGTGAGAACCGCCCTGCCTGTTGTATTGTCTGTATGAAGTCTGTCATGAAGTGGATTGTAGTGTGAATAAGGTGTTAGAGACAGTGTGTGAGAGTGAGAACCGCCCTGCCTGTTGTATTGTCTGTATGAAGTCTGTCATGAAGTGGATTGTAGTGTGAATAAGGTGTTAGAGACAGTGTGTGAGAGTGAGAACCGCCCTGCCTGTTGTATTGTCTGTATGAAGTCTGTCATGAAGTGGATTGTAGTGTGAATAAGGTGTTAGAGACAGTGTGTGAGAGTGAGAACCGCCCTGCCTGTTGTATTGTCTGTATGAAGTCTGTCATGAAGTGGATTGTAGTGTGAATAAGGTGTTAGAGACAGTGTGTGAGAGTGAGAACCGCCCTGCCTGTTGTATTGTCTGTATGAAGTCTGTCATGAAGTGGATTGTAGTGTGAATAAGGTGTTAGAGACAGTGTGTGAGAGTGAGAACCGCCCTGCCTGTTGTATTGTCTGTATGAAGTCTGTCATGAAGTGGATTGTAGTGTGAATAAGGTGTTAGAGACAGTGTGTGAGAGTGAGAACCGCCCTGCCTGTTGTATTGTCTGTATGAAGTCTGTCATGAAGTGGATTGTAGTGTGAATAAGGTGTTAGAGACAGTGTGTGAGAGTGAGAACCGCCCTGCCTGTTGTATTGTCTGTATGAAGTCTGTCATGAAGTGGATTGTAGTGTGAATAAGGTGTTAGAGACAGTGTGTGAGAGTGAGAACCGCCCTGCCTGTTGTATTGTCTGTATGAAGTCTGTCATGAAGTGGATTGTAGTGTGAATAAGGTGTTAGAGACAGTGTGTGAGAGTGAGAACCGCCCTGCCTGTTGTATTGTCTGTATGAAGTCTGTCATGAAGTGGATTGTAGTGTGAATAAGGTGTTAGAGACAGTGTGTGAGAGTGAGAACCGCCCTGCCTGTTGTATTGTCTGTATGAAGTCTGTCATGAAGTGGATTGTAGTGTGAATAAGGTGTTAGAGACAGTGTGTGAGAGTGAGAACCGCCCTGCCTGTTGTATTGTCTGTATGAAGTCTGTCATGAAGTGGATTGTAGTGTGAATAAGGTGTTAGAGACAGTGTGTGAGAGTGAGAACCTCCCTGCCTGTTGTATTGTCTGTATGAAGTCTGTCATGAAGTGGATTGTAGTGTGAATAAGGTGTTAGAGACAGTGTGTGAGAGTGAGAACCGCCCTGCCTGTTGTATTGTCTGTATGAAGTCTGTCATGAAGTGGATTGTAGTGTGAATAAGGTGTTAGAGACAGTGTGTGAGAGTGAGAACCGCCCTGCCTGTTGTATTGTCTGTATGAAGTCTGTCATGAAGTGGATTGTAGTGTGAATAAGGTGTTAGAGACAGTGTGTGAGAGTGAGAACCGCCCTGCCTGTTGTATTGTCTGTATGAAGTCTGTCATGAAGTGGATTGTAGTGTGAATAAGGTGTTAGAGACAGTGTGTGAGAGTGAGAACCGCCCTGCCTGTTGTATTGTCTGTATGAAGTCTGTCATGAAGTGGATTGTAGTGTGAATAAGGTGTTAGAGACAGTGTGTGAGAGTGAGAACCGCCCTGCCTGTTGTATTGTCTGTATGAAGTCTGTCATGAAGTGGATTGTAGTGTGAATAAGGTGTTAGAGACAGTGTGTGAGAGTGAGAACCGCCCTGCCTGTTGTATTGTCTGTATGAAGTCTGTCATGAAGTGGATTGTAGTGTGAATAAGGTGTTAGAGACAGTGTGTGAGAGTGAGAACCGCCCTGCCTGTTGTATTGTCTGTATGAAGTCTGTCATGAAGTGGATTGTAGTGTGAATAAGGTGTTAGAGACAGTGTGTGAGAGTGAGAACCGCCCTGCCTGTTGTATTGTCTGTATGAAGTCTGTCATGAAGTGGATTGTAGTGTGAATAAGGTGTTAGAGACAGTGTGTGAGAGCGAGAACCGCCCTGCCTGTTGTATTGTCTGTATGAAGTCTGTCATGAAGTGGATTGTAGTGTGAATAAGGTGTTAGAGACAGAGTGTGAGAGTGAGAACCGCCCTGCCTGTTGTATTGTCTGTATGAAGTCTGTCATGAAGTGGATTGTAGTGTGAATAAGGTGTTAGAGACAGTGTGTGAGAGTGAGAACCGCCCTGCCTGTTGTATTGTCTGTATGAAGTCTGTCATGAAGTGGATTGTAGTGTGAATAAGGTGTTAGAGACAGTGTGTGAGAGTGAGAACCGCCCTGCCTGTTGTATTGTCTGTATGAAGTCTGTCATGAAGTGGATTGTAGTGTGAATAAGGTGTTAGAGACAGTGTGTGAGAGTGAGAACCGCCCTGCCTGTTGTATTGTCTGTATGAAGTCTGTCATGAAGTGGATTGTAGTGTGAATAAGGTGTTAGAGACAGTGTGTGAGAGTGAGAACCGCCCTGCCTGTTGTATTGTCTGTATGAAGTCTGTCATGAAGTGGATTGTAGTGTGAATAAGGTGTTAGAGACAGTGTGTGAGAGCGGGAACCTCCCTGCCTGTTGTATTGTCTGTATGAAGTCTGTCATGAAGTGGATTGTAGTGTGAATAAGGTGTTAGAGACAGTGTGTGAGAGTGAGAACCGCCCTGCCTGTTGTATTGTCTGTATGAAGTCTGTCATGAAGTGGATTGTAGTGTGAATAAGGTGTTAGAGACAGTGTGTGAGAGTGAGAACCGCCCTGCCTGTTGTATTGTCTGTATGAAGTCTGTCATGAAGTGGATTGTAGTGTGAATAAGGTGTTAGAGACAGTGTGTGAGAGTGAGAACCGCCCTGCCTGTTGTATTGTCTGTATGAAGTCTGTCATGAAGTGGATTGTAGTGTGAATAAGGTGTTAGAGACAGTGTGTGAGAGTGAGAACCGCCCTGCCTGTTGTATTGTCTGTATGAAGTCTGTCATGAAGTGGATTGTAGTGTGAATAAGGTGTTAGAGACAGTGTGTGAGAGTGAGAACCGCCCTGCCTGTTGTATTGTCTGTATGAAGTCTGTCATGAAGTGGATTGTAGTGTGAATAAGGTGTTAGAGACAGTGTGTGAGAGCGGGAACCGCCCTGCCTGTTGTATTGTCTGTATGAAGTCTGTCATGAAGTGGATTGTAGTGTGAATAAGGTGTTAGAGACAGAGTGTGAGAGTGAGAACCGCCCTGCCTGTTGTATTGTCTGTATGAAGTCTGTCATGAAGTGGATTGTAGTGTGAATAAGGTGTTAGAGACAGTGTGTGAGAGTGAGAACCGCCCTGCCTGTTGTATTGTCTGTATGAAGTCTGTCATGAAGTGGATTGTAGTGTGAATAAGGTGTTAGAGACAGTGTGTGAGAGCGAGAACCGCCCTGCCTGTTGTATTGTCTGTATGAAGTCTGTCATGAAGTGGATTGTAGTGTGAATAAGGTGTTAGAGACAGAGTGTGAGAGTGAGAACCGCCCTGCCTGTTGTATTGTCTGTATGAAGTCTGTCATGAAGTGGATTGTAGTGTGAATAAGGTGTTAGAGACAGCGTGTGAGAGTGAGAACCGCCCTGCCTGTTGTATTGTCTGTATGAAGTCTGTCATGAAGTGGATTGTAGTGTGAATAAGGTGTTAGAGACAGTGTGTGAGAGTGAGAACCGCCCTGCCTGTTGTATTGTCTGTATGAAGTCTGTCATGAAGTGGATTGTAGTGTGAATAAGGTGTTAGAGACAGCGTGTGAGAGCGGGAACCGCCCTGCCTGTTGTATTGTCTGTATGAAGTCTGTCATGAAGTGGATTGTAGTGTGAATAAGGTGTTAGAGACAGAGTGTGAGAGTGAGAACCGCCCTGCCTGTTGTATTGTCTGTATGAAGTCTGTCATGAAGTGGATTGTAGTGTGAATAAGGTGTTAGAGACAGTGTGTGAGAGTGAGAACCGCCCTGCCTGTTGTATTGTCTGTATGAAGTCTGTCATGAAGTGGATTGTAGTGTGAATAAGGTGTTAGAGACAGAGTGTGAGAGTGAGAACCTCCCTGCCTGTTGTATTGTCTGTATGAAGTCTGTCATGAAGTGGATTGTAGTGTGAATAAGGTGTTAGAGACAGTGTGTGAGAGTGAGAACCGCCCTGCCTGTTGTATTGTCTGTATGAAGTCTGTCATGAAGTGGATTGTAGTGTGAATAAGGTGTTAGAGACAGCGTGTGAGAGTGAGAACCGCCCTGCCTGTTGTATTGTCTGTATGAAGTCTGTCATGAAGTGGATTGTAGTGTGAATAAGGTGTTAGAGACAGCGTGTGAGAGCGAGAACCGCCCTGCCTGTTGTATTGTCTGTATGAAGTCTGTCATGAAGTGGATTGTAGTGTGAATAAGGTGTTAGAGACAGAGTGTGAGAGTGAGAACCGCCCTGCCTGTTGTATTGTCTGTATGAAGTCTGTCATGAAGTGGATTGTAGTGTGAATAAGGTGTTAGAGACAGTGTGTGAGAGTGAGAACCTCCCTGCCTGTTGTATTGTCTGTATGAAGTCTGTCATGAAGTGGATTGTAGTGTGAATAAGGTGTTAGAGACAGTGTGTGAGAGTGAGAACCTCCCTGCCTGTTGTATTGTCTGTATGAAGTCTGTCATGAAGTGGATTGTAGTGTGAATAAGGTGTTAGAGACAGAGTGTGAGAGTGAGAACCGCCCTGCCTGTTGTATTGTCTGTATGAAGTCTGTCATGAAGTGGATTGTAGTGTGAATAAGGTGTTAGAGACAGTGTGTGAGAGTGCAGGGTTCCTGCAGGGCAGAGCTGATACAATTCAAGGAGTTTTCAAGGACATTTCCAGGACCAAATAAATGCTTTTCAAGGACATGATTTTCCCCAAATTAATGCAAAGCACCAAGCTTACCTTCAGTTTTTCAAGTCATCAAGTTTCTGGTGAATTTCTATTAGTCATTCCGTAGTTGTTTCCCTTGCCAACTTCCGGGAAGGGAAGCAACTACGGGTGACTAGTAATAGTTCATCTGCTTTCGTTTTCACTCGATCTTTTATTCTCCCAAAATGTGTACTGTATTTGACGAAAAAAAAGGGGGTTGCATTTTTTTAAAAATAAGACAAGCTGCTGACGAAATGTATAGACAACAATTTGGAAAAATCAAGTACTTTTCAATGACTATTTAACAAAACTCTATTTTCAAGCACTTTTCAAGGCCTGGAAAAGGTTTTCCAATTTTCAAGGAGTTTTCCAGGGTTCAAGGACTCTGTACGAACCCTGAGAGTGAGAACCGCCCTGCCTGTTGTATTGTCTGTATGAAGTCTGTCATGAAGTGGATTGTAGTGTGAATAAGGTGTTAGAGACAGTGTGTGAGAGTGAGAACCGCCCTGCCTGTTGTATTGTCTGTATGAAGTCTGTCATGAAGTGGATTGTAGTGTGAATAAGGTGTTAGAGACAGTGTGTGAGAGTGAGAACCGCCCTGCCTGTTGTATTGTCTGTATGAAGTCTGTCATGAAGTGGATTGTAGTGTGAATAAGGTGTTAGAGACAGTGTGTGAGAGCGGGAACCGCCCTGCCTGTTGTATTGTCTGTATGAAGTCTGTCATGAAGTGGATTGTAGTGTGAATAAGGTGTTAGAGACAGTGTGTGAGAGCGGGAACCGCCCTGCCTGTTGTATTGTCTGTATGAAGTCTGTCATGAAGTGGATTGTAGTGTGAATAAGGTGTTAGAGACAGAGTGTGAGAGCGGGAACCGCCCTGCCTGTTTATGTAGGCTGCAACTGTTGTATTGTCTGTATGAAGACGAACATGCTTGCCTGCCACCAGCGATAGAAAGCTCTGGAGACCGTGTGCTACAGCCTCCAACTCGAGCACATTGATGTGTGAGAGGGCTTGACCTGTTGTCCACTGTGCCTGAGGCTGTGTGGTGAGAAAGATGAGCCCCCCAGCCTGATAGGGAAGCGTCTGTAAACAAATCCTCCTCTGGGGGAGGGGGAGTGATGAGGACTCCCTGTGAGATCCATGGTTTTAGCCACTGCTCTGTGGTCTGCTGAAACCAGCTTTCTAATTGAACCGAGACCTGCCATCCCTGGGAGGAGGGGTTCCAAATCGAATTCAAAGCTGCCTGAAAAGGTCTCTTGTACACTCTGCCCAAAGGGACAAGCGTGGCCATGGATTCCATTTGACCGAGAACTGAAGCCAGCGCCTTGGCTGGAGCTTGCTTCTGTGACGCTAAAGATTTCACCAGATTTTGCAGTTCGTCGATCCTCCTCTGTGAGGGGCGAACTGACCAATCTACCGTATCGAACCTCATTCCCAGATACGTGAAGGTCTGGGATGGTGTGAGTTCTGACTTGGTATGGTTTACCGAGAAACCCAACTCGCAGGCTTGAGACAGAATAAGCCGAGTATGAGCGCTGCAAGCTTCTCGATCCTGATGAAGAATGAGCCAGTCGTCGAGGTAAGCTCTGAGTCGTACGCCTTGCTGTCTGACTTGGGAGCACAGCTGGCGTACCACCATCGTGAAGATCCAAGGAGCAAGAGATAGACCGAAGGGAAGAGCCCTGAATTGGTACATTTTCTCTCCCCACCGAAATCTCAGCCATTTCCGGTCTGAAGGGTGAATGAGGATGTAAAAGTATGCGTCTGTCAGGTCGACCGACGTCACCCAGTCTCCCGGCCTGAGTGCTTCTCTGACTGACGCTGGTGTCTCCATCGTGAACTTGATCTGTCTCAGAAATCTGTTCAGGGGAGACAACTCTAAAACCGGGCGCCAGCCCCCTGAAGCCGTTGGTACCACGAAAATTCTCCCATAAAAACCTGGGGAGTTGCAGTCCATTACTTCGTCTATCGCCTCCTTCTGTATCAGAGACAAGACTTCTGCTTGTATCGCTGTCTTTGCTTCCAGCTTGGCGCCCGGAAACTTGAACGACGGTGGGACTCTGGTTAAGGGAGCTTTTCCCTCCTTCCAGAGTAGCCTGAACCCCGAACGCACTATACTCACTATCCACTGATTGTTTACTTTTAGCAACCAAAGGGGTAGGGCCATTGACAGGCCGCCTGCCACCAAAGGCGTGGTGGATGCATGAGCTAGTGGTTCGGGGACGCATCATTGGGGGTGTGCTTTGCGTCCAGACCCCCTTGAATTGCCGAAAGACGGCTTCTTCTTTGGGTAAGGCGCGCCTCTTCCCCGTCCTCGTGAAGAAGAGCTGGCTTGTGTTGACCTGCCCCTATTCGCCGAAGAGGCGGAAGGTTTAGGCGGTCCGTAGCTCTTGCTCTGATGCTTAGGAAAGCCGTGTTGCGCTATCTTGGCTATAGCCAAATCCCGATCGTCGCGGGTTTGCTTGTGGAGCGCGTCGAGCGACGGCTGTCCCAACAAGGCACCCTCCGTGAAAGGGGATAACTTGAGAGCCTCCAGTGTGGCTTTATCTTGGATCCTGGAACCCGAGAGAAACGCTGACCTGCGCGTGTGCACGGCATGAGCATAAAGGTGCGCAGAAAGACGCATTTGTTCAGCTGAAACTTTGGCCAAAGTAGCGAGCAGCGTCGTCACATCCTTTTCACTCGCGTCCTGTCGAAACTCAAACGGTTCCAAGGACGTAGTGATAGAACGGGAGAGGGACCTGAGTAGCGTTTCCGAAAGAGAAGCTAACTCTAGGTTGTATCTCCCTGTTTCCTCCAATGCTACAAGGGATGCCTCTGTATAAGGAACAGCTCTGTCCCTATTGTAGCCATCCTCCCTGAGTGTCACTAACTCCGGTGTAACCGGAAGTGGAGCACGTGGCAGGGAAAAAATGTCTAAGAGATTGTGTGGCTTAGAGTTCAACAAGAACTTCCGGGCAGCAGCTTGCCCGACATAAGGGGTTGGCTGTGCGGAAGCTAGCCACGGCTGTGCTAACTCTGGTGCCGGACTGTGCGCTGAAAGCAGAGGCACTGTGTCCAAAGGCACATATTCCGACCGGGAATTCGTAGCCAGAATCTTAGACATCTCATACGCCACTGAGGGAGATTCACGAAACCTAAAAGTTTGTTTTTCTCCCTGTGTTGCGCGAAAATCTCTGACAGCCGAAGGTGGTGGTGCAGACAGGCTTGTTGTTGCCACCACTCCTTCCTCAAAGTATCTTGAAGCTACCTGTGCCGCCAACGCCACTGCATTGGGAAGCTTGTCTGGTAGCCGGAAATTAAGATCTTCCTCAGAAAGGGAAGTCCCGTATTCCGCTTCTTCTTCCGGCACGGAAGTGCCTGCCGGAAATTCGCCGCCATATTGACTGTCATAGTCATAGGCAGTGTCATCCGGAAGAGAGGTACCGTATGAGGCATGTCCCCTACTCGTATCCTCTCTGCAGAGAACTTCCTGCCCCCTGGGCGGAAGTGTGGAGAGCTGTGTGAGGGATGCTTTCGATGAGCAAACCGGCACTTGCTTGTCTCCTGTTGTAAGTACAGGCGCCTGCAAGTCGTAATGCGAGCAAGTCTCCTGCCTTACAACAACTTCCTGCCCCTTGGGCGGAAGGGAAGAACGCGGTGCAAGGGATGCTGAGCAAACCGGCATTCGCGTGTCTTCCGTCAAGAGTACTGACGATTGCAAGTCGTGATGCGAGCAAGTCCCTTGTATCTTAACAACTTCGCGCTCCCGTGGCGGAAGTTTGGACCGCTGTACCGAAGTTGCATCCGTATAACAACCTGGTACTGGCGTGTCCTCCGATCCAAGCACAGAAGCCTGCACGTCATGATGAGAGCAGGTCCCCTGTGTTATCACGGCTTCCTGCCCGGCGCCGGGCGGAAGTAGGGAACGCCCGTGCGTATCTCCCTGTGGGAGAGTCACAGTACCTTTAGAGTAGCTGCTGAATCCGGAAGTGGAGGCATGGTGAGGGAAACTCTTTCCGTCTTCACCGGAATGATGTTCAGCGTGAACGTCGGCCGACGTAACAGTGGCTGACGGCGATGCCTTCACCCTCGAATGAGAGCGATCGTCCACGGTTCTTGCCTTTAGAGAGAGCAAATGTTCGCTCGCCGAGCGTAATTCTGACGAAAACATGCACCTCATTTGATCGCTAAACGTTGCAAACATTGCTGACAAATCTTCCTTCTCCGATGCTATGCTAGCCTTAACCGGCGCCGTCTTGCATTCTTGCTTCAGCGCCGGCATAATCGGACTCTTAGGATTGTCAATTTCTACCGTGAAAGTATTCTGAGAAACTGGCTCAAACACCGTAACTGTAGGTTTAGAACCCTTGGGCTTCTTAGCCGCTTTCTTAGACGGAGACTCTGTATTGGCTACCTGTCTAGAGCTGGGTTTCTTCTTCCCACTGTCCGCCATATTGGCGTTAGTCTTGCAGACGAAAGTAAACAAAGACTAACTCGTGGCAAACGACAGCAAATACAACGAAAGAAAATGGAAAATTCTCACCCAATCTCAGCTAGAAGCTAAGATACAAACGAAAGCAGGGTGTAGTCTGCCAAAGAAACAGAGGGCTAACAAAATAGCCCGAGCGTAATCCAAAACACGTCCTTAGACGCTATCGCTGAAGAGTAGAATGAAGAACATGGCGGCGAGAGTACGCATGCGCAATGCATGTAAAAGGTAACCATTGGTCAGATATGGTCATGTGACTGGTCAAGGCCGTTCTATTTTTAGGGTTACTCCCCCCCTACCAGGGTGGAGCGTAGTTTCAGCGTTCTAGCACTAAACTGAAGTAAATTGCTATATGTGAATTGGGATAAGATATGTAATTTAATCAAAAATTTGCTCCAGGGGCTTGCAACGTAGTACAATATATTACCTTACTGGGAGATTGCAAGTTTCCAGTACAAAGGACTTAACATTTCTTACATACTGCTTGACTAAAATCTTTACAAAAATTGACTATATTCTATACAAGAAACACTTAACAAGGGTAAAAAGACAAACAGAATCTGTTAGTCGCCTCTTACGACATGCTGGGGAGCATCGGGTAAATTCTTCCCCCTAACCCGCAGGGGGTAAGTATCCTCCTCCTTTATCCTCACTAGAATATTACTGCTAGTATTATCACAAGGAATCCAATCTCCTTTATCCTCACTGGAATAATACTACTAGCATTATCACAAGGAATCCAATCTCCTTTATCCTCACTGGAATAATACTACTAGCATTATCACAAGGAATCCAATATCCTTTATCCTCACTGGAATATTACTACTAGCATTATCACAAGGAATCCATTCTCTTTTATCCTCACTGGAATATTACTACTAGCATTATCACAAGGAATCCAATCTCCTTTATCCTCACTGGAATATTACTACTAGCATTATCACAAAGAATCCAATCTCCTTTATCCTCACTGGAATATTACTACTAGCATTATCACAAGGAATCCAATCTCCTTTATCCTCACTGGAATATTACTACTAGCATTATCACAAGGAATCCAATCTCCTTTATCCTCACTGGAATATTACTACTAGCATTATCACAAAGAATCCAATATCCTTTATCCTCACTGGAATATTACTACTAGTATTATCACAAGGAATCCAATCTCCTTTATCCTCACTGGAATATTACTACTAGCATTATCACAAGGAATCCAATCTCCTTTATCCTCACTGGAATAATACTAATAGCATTATCACAAGGAATCCAATCTCCTTTATCCTCACTGGAATATTACTAATAGCATTATCACAAGGAATCCAATCTCCTTTATCCTCACTGGAATATTACTACTAGCATTATCACAAGGAATCAAATCTCCTTTATCCTCACTGGAATAATACTAATAGCATTATCACAAGGAATCCAATATCCTTTATCCTCACTGGAATATTACAACTAGCATTATCACAAGGAATCCAATCTCCTTTATCCTCACTGGAATATTACTACTAGCATAATCACAAGGAATCCAATCTCCTTTATCCTCACTGGAATATTACTACTAGCATTATCACAAGGAATCCAATCTCCTTTATCCTCACTGGAATATTACTACTAGCATTATCACAAGGAATCCAATCCAGGGGTCGACACTAACTTATTTGGCCTGGGGCCACACTGGCCCCAGAGATGGAAATTGCTGGGGCGGAAAACAAAAATCTGGGGCCCACTCTCAGTATTCACGTGCGGCAATGCATTGTTTGTTTTTCTTCATCGTACTGAAGCCAGGGAAATTCTTTCAACCATTTGACATTGACATTACGACAGCGCTTCGCGCTATTGGCTGCATCGGTCTCCTTTTTTCGTTTCTCTCCACCCTGTTCTTCATCTTCATTTCCATGTCTTTTTTCACCAGGGATGTGTCGCCACATTTTGCGTTTGGCATTTGAAAGCGATACTTATCTCTCACTCTGAAGAGCGCAATTTGGGAGTTATTTCCCTTGCGGCATTGTCCTTCGACGATTTCAATGTTTTTTTTTTCTTGACTGCGGCATTGATCGTAACGCAAACTTCAGTGACGACTTTGACTGGTGATTTTTAGTGATTGGCTCTGGCATTGGAATTATCGGTTTGTCATTGTCAGTTGGAATTTATCCTGGGGCGGAGTGGACCCCAAGCTTCGGCAATGTTTGGGGCGGAACACAAAACTCTGGGGCGTTCCGCCCCCCGCCCCCGCTAGTGTCGAACCCTGCAATCCATCGGAGTCTGCACGACCCACTCGCTCCGTTTCAAGCTTTTAATTAATGAGGCATCATCCCTAACACGACTGACACAAGCAGTTCTTATTAATAGCAGCAGGAAATCACGGGTTGAAATCATCAACACTACTCACATCTATAAGATAGACGAGACTTTCTTGTTTTATCTGAATGTTGGCTGTTGAAATCATCAACACTACTCACATCTATAAGATAGACGAGACTTTCTTGTTTTATCTGAATGTTGGCTGTCTATTTGTTTTATCTGAATGTTGGCTGTCTATTTGTTTTATCTGAATGTTGGCTGTCTATTTGTTTTATCTGAATGTTGGCTGTCTACTTGTTTTATCTGAATGTTGGCTGTCTATTTGTTTTATCTGAATGTTGGCTGTCTATTAGTTTTATCTGAATGTTGGCTGTCTATTAGTTTTATCTGAATGTTGGCTGTCTATTTGTTTTATCTGAATGTTGGCTGTCTATTTGTTTTATCTGAATGTTGGCTGTCTATTTGTTTTATCTGAATGTTGGCTGTCTACTTGTTTTATCTGAATGTTGGCTGTCTATTTGTTTTATCTGAATGTTGGCTGTCTACTTGTTTTATCTGAATGTTGGCTGTCTATTAGTTTTATCTGAATGTTGGCTGTCTACTTGTTTTATCTGAATGTTGGCTGTCTACTTGTTTTATCTGAATGTTGGCTGTCTATTTGTTTTATCTGAATGTTGGCTGTCTACTTGTTTTATCTGAATGTTGGCTGTCTATTAGTTTTATCTGAATGTTGGCTGTCTATTTGTTTTATCTGAATGTTGGCTGTCTATTAGTTTTATCTGAATGTTGGCTGTCTACTTGTTTTATCTGAATGTTGGCTGTCTACTTGTTTTATCTGAATGTTGGCTGTCTATTTGTTTTATCTGAATGTTGGCTGTCTACTTGTTTTATCTGAATGTTGGCTGTCTACTTGTTTTATCTGAATGTTGGCTGTCTACTTGTTTTATCTGAATGTTGGCTGTCTATTTGTTTTATCTGAATGTTGGCTGTCTACTTGTTTTATCTGAATGTTGGCTGTCTACTTGTTTTATCTGAATGTTGGCTGTCTACTTGTTTTATCTGAATGTTGGCTGTCTATTTGTTTTATCTGAATGTTGGCTGTCTACTTGTTTTATCTGAATGTTGGCTGTCTACTTGTTTTATCTGAATGTTGGCTGTCTATTTGTTTTATCTGAATGTTGGCTGTCTACTTGTTTTATCTGAATGTTGGCTGTCTACTTGTTTTATCTGAATGTTGGCTGTCTACTTGTTTTATCTGAATGTTAGCTGTCTATTTGTTTTTGGATTTCACCAGAAAACAGATTTTATTCATTGAACATTATACCGACCATTATTAAGTCAGATCTCATAACTGTACTCACCAGAAAACAGTCAGATCTGTTCACTGTACATTATACCGACCATTCTAACGTCAGATCTCATAAGTGTACTCACCAGAAAACAGCCAGGGGAACAGCCGAATCAAAATGAAAATCTGAAAATACAGAAGTTGTACATTTTTACTCAAAATGTCAGGGTAGAAATGTAATTGTGGTCTTAAATCAAACAAAAAAACTAGAAAGAGAATGCATAGAAAGAGCTATTCCAGTTCCAAGAAGAGAGAAGAAAGAACAAGTCACGCTCATTCAGTAGCATCAATAAACAAAGAGAAGAAATGCAAGCCAGATAACAATAGAGAAATAAAATACTAACAACAACAAAAAGGGAACAAATGAAAGATTAAGGCTTCAAACAAATACAGGAATCAGACAACATGAAAAGATTAAGGCTTCAAACAAATACAGGAATCAGACAACATGAAAAGATTAAGGCTTCAAACAAATACAGGAATCAGACAACATGAAAAGATTAAGGCTTCAAACAAATACAGGAATCAGACAACATGAAAAGATTAAGGCTTCAAACAAATACAGGAATCAGACAACATGAAAAGATTAAGGCTTCAAACAAATACAGGAATCAGACAACATGAAAAGACAATAAACATTTCACACCTGAGAAGACATGCAGAGTTCCTACCATCAAATAAACATAGACACACAAGACAACCATCATACAGGAATCAAAGATCAAATAAACATACACACAAGACAACCATCATACAGGAATCAAAGATCAAATAAACATAGACACAAGACAACCATCATACAGGAATCAAAGATCAAATAAACATAGACACACAAGACAACCATCATACAGGAATCAAAGATCAAATAAACATACACACAAGACAACCATCATACAGGAATCAAAGATCAAATAAACATAGACACAAGACAACCATCATACAGGAATCAAAGATCAAATAAACATAGACACACAAGACAACCATCATACAGGAATCAAAGATCAAATAAACATAGACACACAAGACAACCATCATACAGGAATCAAAGATCAAATAAACATAGACACACAAGACAACCATCATACAGGAATCAAAGATCAAATAAACATAGACACAAGACAACCATCATACAGGAATCAAAGATCAAATAAACATAGACACACAAGACAACCATCATACAGGAATCAAAGATCAAATAAACATAGACACACAAGACAACCATCATACAGGAATCAAAGATCAAATAAACATAGACACACAAGACAACCATCATACAGGAATCAAAGATCAAATAAACATAGACACACAAGACAACCATCATACAGGAATCAAAGATCAAATAAACATACACACAAGACAACCATCATACAGGAATCAAAGATCAAATAAACATACACACAAGACAACCATCATACAGGAATCAAAGATCAAATGGACATACACACAAGACAACCATCATACAGGAATCAAAGATCAAATAAACATAGACACACAAGACAACCATCATACAGGAATCAAAGATCGAATAAACATAGACACACAAGACAACCATCATACAGGAATCAAAGATCATATGGACATAGACACACAAGACAACCATCATACAGGAATCAAAGATCAAATGGACATAGACACACAAGACAACCATCATACAGGAATCAAAGATCAAATAAACAGACACACAAGACAATCATCATACAGGAATCAAAGATCAAATAAACATAGACACACAAGACAACCATCATACAGGAATCAAAGATCAAATGGACACAGACACACAAGACAACCATCATACAGGAATCAAAGATCAAATGGACACAGACACACAAGACAACCATCATACAGGAATCAAAGATCAAATGGACATAGACACACAAGACAACCATCATACAGGAATCAAAGATCAAATGGACATAGACACACAAGACAACCATCATACAGGAATCAAAGATCATATGGACATAGACACACAAGACAACCATCATACAGGAATCAAAGATCAAATGGACACAGACACACAAGACAACCATCATACAGGAATCAAAGATCAAATAAACATAGACACAGAAGACAACCATCATACAGGAATCAAAGATCAATAAACATAGACACACAAGACAACCATCATACAGGAATCAAAGATCAAATAAACATACACACAAGACAACCATCATACAGGAATCAAAGATCAAATAAACAGACACACAAGACAACCATCATACAGGAATCAAAGATCATATGGACATAGACACAAGACAACCATCATACAGGAATCAAAGATCAAATGGACACAGACACACAAGACAACCATCATACAGGAATCAAAGATCAAATAAACATAGACACACAAGACAACCATCATACAGGAATCAAAGATCATATGGACATAGACACACAAGACAACCATCATACAGGAATCAAAGATCATATGGACACAGACACACAAGACAACCATCATACAGGAATCAAAGATCATATGGACATAGACACACAAGACAACCATCATACAGGAATCAAAGATCATATGGACACAGACACACAAGACAACCATCATACAGGAATCAAAGATCATATGGACATAGACACACAAGACAACCATCATACAAGAATCAAAGATCAAATGGACACAGACACACAAGACAACCATCATACAGGAATCAAAGATCAAATAAACATAGACACACAAGACAACCATCATACAGGAATCAAAGATCATATGGACATAGACACACAAGACAACCATCATACAGGAATCAAAGATCATATGGACATAGACACACAAGACAACCATCATACAGGAATCAAAGATCATATGGACATAGACACACAAGACAACCATCATACAGGAATCAAAGATCAAATGGACATAGACACACAAGACAACCATCATACAGGAATCAAAGATCAAATGGACATAGACACACAAGACAACCATCATACAGGAATCAAAGATCATATGGACATAGACACACAAGACAACCATCATACAGGAATCAAAGATCAAATGGACACAGACACACAAGACAACCATCATACAGGAATCAAAGATCAAATAAACATAGACACAGAAGACAACCATCATACAGGAATCAAAGATCAATAAACATAGACACACAAGACAACCATCATACAGGAATCAAAGATCAAATAAACATACACACAAGACAACCATCATACAGGAATCAAAGATCAAATAAACAGACACACAAGACAACCATCATACAGGAATCAAAGATCAAATGGACACAGACACACAAGACAACCATCATACAGGAATCAAAGACAGACCTGTTTACCCTAAACCCGAGGCAAGAGTACTTTCTCCAAAAGTTGAGTGTATTTTTCAAAAAGTTGGTGTACTTTGCAAGCAAAGCCATATGGGCTAGGGAAAATGTACGCGTGGGTGCAAACGTGTTTGTGAAAGAATAGCATGTCTATTGAACACCTTCAGAATTTAACTCCTTCCAATACAACAGGGATAAAACAATTTTATTTACCTGTCAGTTTATAGCATTATAACCAGTGTCTTCCAAACAGATTGATAATGAAAAGATGAAGTTCGTGAAATAACATCTGCGGTTGACAGTGGCAAGTTCAGTTTTACAATCATCTCAGAAAACATTGCTTCAGCACGGACTACAGCCTTTTCTTCTGGCAGGATTTGCTTTGCAGAAATGAACTTCATAATTCCTTGGCAGCTTTCATCGGATTTCTTTGCAGCAACCTTGTCCAGGTGAGTTTTGGAACCGCAGTGTCGTCCGATGTCATATTTCCCAGCATGGGCAACGGAGAAATCTGATTTACAATACTTGCAGTGTGCATGTCTTTTTCCCATAGTAGACTCCACAATTCCTGGCTCTTTCTTATATTTCTCCAAGAAAGTCTGCTGCTTCTGCTGTTTAGACTTGGTATATACAGTCATCCGAAACTGGCACATTTTACCGCTTCATTTTGCCACAATTGTCCAGACGATCGCACGTGCCAACAACTGAACAAGATTTCCACAGCTGAAGACTCGCTGTCATGGTTATCTCCCTTCGACCGAAACCGGTATCAGTTGTACCATCCCGTAATCAGCACACCAACACCGGAAAACGTATTCTAGACTTTTTCTTATGCGTATTTTGTGCGTGTGTCGCGTATTTGCGTACCGATAATAATTTGGCGTACAAAATACGCCCAAATCGTACTGGTAAACAGGTCTGCAAAGATCAAATGGACATAGACACACAAGACAACCATCATACAGGAATCAAAGATCAAATTAAGATAGACACACAAGACAACCATCATACAGGAATCAAAGATCAAATTAACATAGACACACAAGACAACCATCATACAGGAATCAAAGATCAAATGGACATAGACACACAAGACAACCATCATACAGGAATCAAAGATCGAATTAACATAGACACACAAGACAACCATCATACAGGAATCAAAGATCGAATTAACATAGACACACAAGACAACCATCATACAGGAATCAAAGATCGAATTAACATAGACACACAAGACAACCATCATACAGGAATCAAAGATCAAATTAACATAGACACACAAGACAACCATCATACAGGAATCAAAGATCAAATTAACATAGACACACAAGACAACCATCATACAGGAATCAAAGATCGAATTAACATAGACACACAAGACAACCATCATACAGGAATCAAAGATCGAATTAACATAGACACACAAGACAACCATCATACAGGAATCAAAGATCAAATTAACATAGACACACAAGACAACCATCATACAGGAATCAAAGATCAAATTAACATAGACACACAAGACAACCATCATACAGGAATCAAAGATCATATGGACATAGACACACAAGACAACCATCATACAGGAATCAAAGATCATATGGACATAGACACACAAGACAACCATCATACAGGAATCAAAGATCAAATGGACATAGACACACAAGACAACCATCATACAGGAATCAAAGATCGAATGGACATAGACACACAAGACAACCATCATACAGGAATCAAAGATCAAATGGACATAGACACACAAGACAACCATCATACAGGAATCAAAGATCAAATTAACATAGACACACAAGACAACCATCATACAGGAATCAAAGATCAAATGGACATAGACACAAGACAACCATCATACAGGAATCAAAGATCAAATGGACATAGACACACAAGACAACCATCATACAGGAATCAAAGATCAAATGGACATAGACACACAAGACAACCATCATACAGGAATCAAAGATCAAATGAACATAGACACACAAGACAACCATCATACAGGAATCAAAGATCAAATTAACATAGACACACAAGACAACCATCATACAGGAATCAAAGATCAAATGGACATAGACACACAAGACAACCATCATACAGGAATCAAAGATCATATGGACATACACACAAGACAACCATCATACAGGAATCAAAGATCGAATTAACATAGACACACAAGACAACCATCATACAGGAATCAAAGATCGAATTAACATAGACACACAAGACAACCATCATACAGGAATCAAAGATCAAATGAACATAGACACACAAGACAACCATCATACTGGAATCAAAGATCATCTTTCTTTCTTTCTTTATTTGGTGTTTAACGTCGTTTTCAACCACGAAGGTTATATCGCG
Source organism: Littorina saxatilis (assembly GCF_037325665.1). Classification (NCBI taxonomy): domain Eukaryota; kingdom Metazoa; phylum Mollusca; class Gastropoda; order Littorinimorpha; family Littorinidae; genus Littorina; species Littorina saxatilis. The sequence continues at coordinate 172,503 of NC_090255.1, forward strand.
ACGGGGAAAGGGGGGGAGATGGGATAGAGCCACTTGTTAATTGTTTCTTGTTCACAAAAGCACTAATCAAAAAATTGCTCCAGGGGCTTGCAACGTAGTACAATATATGACCTTACTAGGAGAATGCACGTTTCCAGTACAAAGGACTTAACATTTCTTCCATACTGCTTGACTAAAATCTTTACAAACATTGACTATATTCTATACAAGAAACACTTAACAAGGGTAAAAGGAGAAACAGAATCCGTTTGTCGCCTCTAACGACATGCTGGGGAGCATCGGGTAAATTCTTCCCCCTAACCCGCGGGGGTAAGATCACATGTACAGACCACAGAAGAACAAGATCACATGTACAGATGACAGAAAAGCAACATACGGGAATGCCATCGTCGTCATCGTCACTGTCTTCGTGCATGTGAACAACACCTGGACCTGAAAGATAAAAAGCCACATCAAACATGGCGTGTAGATATGCAATGATTTAACATTTGTTTAAGTCAAACATGGCATTATGATATGCAACAACGGAAGGTATCCAAACAAAATTATCTGCAGCGTGTAGAAGGTGAACGGGTCTTAAGGTATCCTGACACCAGTGGCCGAGGTCTTGTCGAATATATAGCGACTTTACGCATATGCGTGAGGCTTACGAACAACGTAGCATCGAAACGGGTTGGTCTTGTCACATCAAGGTAGGTCAGTTGGAAGTACTTGAAAGGACACGATTGATTTGGGGGGAGTCTTGAAGGAATACGATTGATCTGGGGGGAGTCTTCAAGGGATACAATTGATCTGGGGGGAGTCTTAAAGGAATATGATTGATCTGGGGGGAGTCTTGAAGGGATACCAATGATCTGGGGGGAGTCTTGAAGGAATACCAATGATCTGGGGGTAGTCTTGAAGGGATACGATTGATCTGGGGGGAGTCTTCAAGGAATACCAATTGATCTGGGGGGAGTCTTAAAGGAATATGATTGATCTGGGGGGAGTCTTGAAGGAATACCAATGATCTGGGGGGAGTCTTGAAGGGATACCAATGATCTGGGGGAGTCTTGAAGGAATACGATTGATCTGGGGGGAGTCTTGAAGGGATAAAAATGATCTGGGGGGAGTCTTGAAGGAATACCAATGATCTGGGGGGAGTCTTGAAGGGATACCAATGATCTGGGGGAGTCTTGAAGGAATACGATTGATCTCGGGGGAGTCTTGAAGGGATATGACTGATCTGGGGGGAGTCTTGAAGGAATACGATTGATCTGGGGGGAGTCTTGAAGGGATATGATTGATCTGGGGGTAGTCTTGAAGGAATACGATTGATCTGGGGGGAGTCCCGAAGGGATACAATTGATCTGGGGGGAGTCTTGAAGGAATACGATTGATCTGGGGGGAGTCTTGAAGGGATATGATTGATCTGGGGGGAGTCGTGAAGGGATACCAATGATCTGGGGGGAGTCTTGAAGGGATACGATTGATTTGGGGGGAGTCTCGAAGGGATACAATTGATCTGGGGGGAGTCTTGAAGGAATACGATTGATCTGGGGGGAGTCTTGAAGGGATATGATTGATCTGGGGGGAGTCTTGAAGGGATAAAAATGATCTGGGGGGAGTCTTGAAGGGATATGATTGATCTGGGGGTAGTCTTGAAGGGATACAATTGATCTGGGGGTAGTCTTGAAGGGATACAATTGATCTGGGGGGAGTCTTGAAGGGATATGATTGATCTGGGGGTAGTCTTGAAGGAATACGATTGATCTGGGGGGAGTTTCGAAGGGATACAATTGATCTGGGGGGAGTCTTGAAGGGATACGATTGATGTGGGGGGAGTCTTGAAGGGATATGATTGATCTGGGGGGAGTCTTGAAGGGATATGACTGATCTGGGGGGAGTCTTGAAGGGATACCATTGATCTGGGGGGTCTTGAAGGGATATGACTGATCTGGGGGTAGTCTTGAAGGGATACGATTGATGTGGGGGGTCTTGAAAGGATACAATTGATCTGGGGGGAGTCTTGAAGGGATATGATTGATCCGGGGGAGTCTTGAAGGAATACCAATGATCTTGGGGAGTCTTGAAGGAATACGATTGATCTGGGAGGAGTCTCAAAGGGATACAATTGATCTGGGGGGAGTCTTGAAGGGATACCATTGATCTGGGGGGAGTCTTGAAGGGATATGATTGATCTGGGGGGAGTCTTGAAGGAATACGATTGATCTGGGGGGAGTCTTAAAGGGATACAATTGATCTGGGGGAGTCTTAAAGGGATACAATTGATCTGGGGGGAGTCTTGAAGGGATACAATTGATCTGGGGGGAGTCTTGAAGGGATACCATTGATCTGGGAGGAGTCTAGAAGAGATACGATTGATCTGGGGGAGTCTTGAAGGGATACAATTGATCTGGGGGGAGTCTTGAAGGGATATGATTGATCCGGGGGAGTCTTGAAGGGATACCAATGATCTGGGGGAGTCTTGAAGGGATACAATTGATCTGGGGGGAGTCTTGAAGGGATACCATTGATCTGGGGGAGTCTTGAAGGGATACCAATGATCTGGGGGGAGTCTTGAAGGGATACAATTGATCTGGGGGGAGTCTTGAAGGGATACCATTGATCTGGGGGGAGTCTTAAAGGGATACAATTGATCTGGGGGAGTCTTGAAGGGATACAATTGATCTGGGGGGAGTCTTGAAGGGATACCATTGATCTGGGGGGAGTCTTGAAGGGATACCAATGATCTGGGGGGAGTCTTGAAGGAATACCAATGCTCTGGGGGAGTCTTGAAGGGATACCAATGATCTGGGGGGAGTCTTGAAGGGATATGATTGATCTGGGGGGAGTCTTGAAGGGATACCAATGATCTGGGGGGAGTCTTGAAGGGATATGATTGATCTGGGGGGAGTCTTGAAGGGATACCAATGATCTGGGGGTAGTCTTGAAGGGATACCAATGATCTGGGGGGAGTCTTGAAGGGATATGATTGATCTGGGGGGAGTCTTGAAGGGATACCAATGCTCTGGGGGAGTCTTGAAGGGATACCAATTATCTGGGGGGAGTCTTGAAGGGATATGACTGATCTGGGGGGAGTCTTGAAGGGATACGGTTGATCTGGGGGGAGTCTTGAAGGGATACAAATGATCTGGGGGGAGTCTTGAAGGGATATGATTGATCTGGGGGGAGTCTTGAAGGGATACCAATGATCTGGGGGTAGTCTTGAAGGGATACCAATGCTCTGGGGGTAGTCTTGAAGGGATACAAATGATCTGGGGGTAGTCTTGAAGGGATACCAATGCTCTGGGGGTAGTCTTGAAGGGATACAAATGATCTGGGGGGAGTCTTGAAGGGATACAAATGATCTGGGGGTAGTCTTGAAGGGATACCAATGCTCTGGGGGTAGTCTTGAAGGGATACAAATGATCTGGGGGTAGTCTTGAAGGGATACCAATGATCTGGGGGTAGTCTTGAAGGGATACAAATGATCTGGGGGTAGTCTTGAAGGGATACCAATGATCTGGGGGGAGTCTTGAAGGGATACCATTGATCTGGGGGTAGTCTTGAAGGGATACCATTGATCTGGGGGGAGTCTTGAAGGGATACCAATGATCTGGGGGGAGTCTTGAAGGGATACCAATGCTCTGGGGGGAGTCTTGAAGGGATACCAATGATCTGGGGGTAGTCTTGAAGGGATACCAATGATCTGGGGGGAGTCTTGAAGGGATACCATTGATCTGGGGGTAGTCTTGAAGGGATACCAATGATCTGGGGGTAGTCTTGAAGGAATACCAATGATCTGGGGGGAGTCTTGAAGGGATACAAATGATCTGGGGGGAGTCTTGAAGGGATACCAATGATCTGGGGGGGAGTCTTGAAGGGATACCATTGATCTGGGGGGAGTCTTGAAGGGATACCAATGATCTGGGGGGAGTCTTGAAGGGATACCAATGATCTGGGGGGAGTCTTGAAGGGATACCATTGATCTGGGGGAAGTCTTGAAGGGATATGGTCTGATGGTATGACTTTAGAACGATCTGAGGGCCTGAAGCAGTCTTATGGTATGACTTTAGAATGATCTGAGGGCCTGAAACAGAGTCTTATGGTATGACTTTAGAATGATCTGAGGGCCTGAAGCAGTCTTATGGTATGACTTTAGAACGATCTGAGGGCCTGAAACAGAGTCTTATGGTATGACTTTAGAATGATCTGAGGGCCTGAAACAGAGTCTTATGGTATGACTTTAGAACGATCTGAGGGCCTTAGATATTATCTCTTTAACTTGATGCAAGCCTATTGGGAGAGCCTGTTTCACTCAATTTTAAAGTTCACTTCATGTACATAAAAAGTGTTAGCTTTACAGATATGTTCATATATCTGACTGTAAATGACCCAAAGTAGCGGCCTGACCTTCTCTCAGGTACTTGTAGGCCCCTTGAATCTCCTGGAACCTCTCCGTGGCATTGTCACTCTTGTTCTGCACGCCACATAAACACATTGTCACTCTTGTTCTGCACGCCACATAAACACATTGTCACTCTTGTTCTGCACGCCACACACACCACATAAACACATTGTCACTCTTGTGCACGCCACACACACCACATAAACACATTTTCACTCTTGTTCTGCACGCCACACACACAACATAAACACATTGTCACTCTTGTTCTGCACGCCACATAAACACATTGTCACTCTTGTTCTGCACGCCACATAAACACATTGTCACTCTTGTTCTGCACGCCACATAAACACATTGTCACTCTTGTTCTGCAAGCCACACACACCAAATAAACACATTGTCACTCTTGTTCTGCAAGCCACACACACCAAATAAACACATTGTCACTCTTGTTCTACAAGCCACACACACCACATAAACACATTGTCACTCTTGTTCTGCAAGCCACACACACCACATAAACACATTGTCACTCTTGTTCTGCACGCCACACACACCACATAAACACATTGTCACTCTTGTTCTGCACGCCACATAAACACATTGTCACTCTTGTTCTGCACGCCACATAAACACATTGTCACTCTTGTTCTGCACGCCACATAAACACATTGTCACTCTTGTTCTGCACGCCACACACACCACATAAACACATTGTCACTCTTGTTGTGCACGCAACAAACACCAAATAAACACATTGTCACTCTTGTTCTGCACGCCACACACACCACTTAAACACATTGTCACTCTTGTTCTGCACGCCACACACACCACATAAACACATTGTCACTCTTGTTCTGCATGCCACACAGACCACATAAACACATTGTCACTCTTGTTCTGCCTGCCACACACACCACATAAACACATTGTCACTCTTGTTCTGCAAGCCACACACACACCAAATAAACACATTGTCACTCTTGTTCTGCAAGCCACACACACACCAAATAAACACATTGTCACTCTTGTTCTGCACGCCACACACACCACATAAACACATTGTCACTCTTGTGCACGCAACAAACACCAAATAAACACATTGTCACTCTTGTTCTGCAAGCCACACACACCACATAAACACATTGTCACTCTTGTTCTGCAAGCCACACACACCACATAAACACATTTTCACTCTTGTTCTACATGCCACACAGACCACATAAACACATTGTCACTCTTGTTCTGCATGCCACACAGACCACATAAACACATTGTCACTCTTGTTCTGCATGCCACACACACCAACAAAACACATTGTCACTCTTGTTCTGCACGCAACACACACCACATAAACACATTGTCACTCTTGTTCTGCAAGCCACACACACCAACAAAACACATTGTCACTCTTGTTCTGCAAGCCACACACACCACATAAACACATTGTCACTCTTGTTCTGCAAGCAACACACACCACATAAACACATTGTCACTCTTGTTGTGCAAGCCACATAAACACATTGTCACTCTTGTTCTGCAAGCCACACACACCAACAAAACACATTGTCACTCTTGTTCTGCAAGCCACACACACACCAAATAAACACATTGTCACTCTTGTTCTGCACGCCACACACACCAAATAAACACATTGTCACTCTTGTTCTGCAAGCCACACAGACCCAACAAAAACATTGTCACTCTTGTTCTGCAAGCCACACACACCACATTGTCACTCTTGTTCTGCAAGCCACACACACCACATAAACACATTGTCACTCTTGTTCTGCAAGCCACACACACCAAATAAACACATTGTCACTCTTGTTCTGCACGCCACACACACCAAATAAACACATTGTCACTCTTGTTCTGCAAGCCACACAGACCCAACAAAAACATTGTCACTCTTGTTCTGCAAGCCACACACACCACATAAACACATTGTCGCTCTTGTTCTGCAAGCCACACACACCACATAAACACATTGTCACCCTTGTTCTGCAAGCCACACACACCACATAAACACATTGTCACTCTTGTTCTGCAAGCCACACACACCACATAAACACATTGTCACTCTTGTTCTGCACGCCACACACACCAAATAAACACATTGTCACTCTTGTTCTGCAAGCCACTCAGACCCAACAAAAACACATTGTCACTCTTGTTCTGCAAGCCACACACACCACATAAACACATTGTCACTCTTGTTCTGCACGCCACACACACCAAATAAACACATTGTCACTCTTGTTCTGCAAGCCACACACACCACATAAACACATTGTCACTCTTGTTCTGCAAGCCACACACACCAAATAAACACATTGTCACTCTTGTTCTTTATGCCACACACACCAAATAAACACATTGTCACTCTTGTTCTGCAAGACACACACACCACATAAACACATTGTCACTCTTGTTCTTTACGCCACACACACCAAATAAACACATTGTCACTCTTGTTCTGCAAGCCACACACACACCAAATAAACACATTGTCACTCTTGTTCTGCAAGCCACACAGACCCAACAAAAACATTGTCACTCTTGTTCTGCAAGCCACACACACCACATAAACACATTGTCACTCTTGTTCTGCAAGCCACACACACCACATAAACACATTGTCACTCTTGTTCTGCATGCCACACACACCAAATAAACACATTGTCACTTGTTCTGCAAGCAACACACACTAAATAAACACATTGTCACTCTTGTTCTGCAAGCCATACACACCAAATAAACACATTGTCACTCTTGTTCTGCAAGCCACACAGACCCAACAAAAACATTGTCACTCTTGTTCTGCAAGCCACACACACACCAAATAAACACATTGTCACTCTTGTTCTGCAAGCCACACACACCACATAAACACATTGTCACTCTTGTTCTGCAAGCCACACACATCACATAAACACATTGTCACTCTTGTTGTGCAAGCCACACACACCACATAAACACATTGTCACTCTTGTTGTGCAAGCCACACACACCACATAAACACATTGTCACTCTTGTTCTGCAAGCCACACACACCACATAAACACATTGTCACTCTTGTTCTGCACGCCACACACACCAAATAAACACATTGTCACTCTTGTTCTGCAAGCCACACAGACCCAACAAAAACATTGTCACTCTTGTTCTGCAAGCCACACACACCACATAAACACATTGTCACTCTTGTTGTGCGAGCAACACACACCAAATAAACACATTGTCACTCTTGTTCTGCAAGCCACACACACCACATAAACACATTGTCACTCTTGTTCTGCAAGCCACACACATCACATAAACACATTGTCACTCTTGTTCTGCAAGCCACACACACCACATAAACACATTGTCACTCTTGTTGTGCAAGCCACACACACCACATAAACACATTGTCACTCTTGTTCTGCAAGCCACACACACCACATAAACACATTGTCACTCTTGTTCTGCACGCCACACACACCAAATAAACACATTGTCACTCTTGTTCTGCAAGCCACACAGACCCAACAAAAACATTGTCACTCTTGTTCTGTAAGCCACACACACCACATAAACACATTGTCACTCTTGTTGTGCGAGCAACACACACCAAATAAACACATTGTCACTCTTGTTCTGCAAGCCACACACACCACATAAACACATTGTCACTCTTGTTCTGCAAGCCACACAGACCCAACAAAAACATTGTCACTCTTGTTCTGCAAGCCACACACACCACATAAACACATTGTCACTCTTGTTGTGCAAGCAACACACACCAAATAAACACATTGTCACTCTTGTTCTGCAAGCCACACACACCACATAAACACATTGTCACTCTTGTTCTGCAAGCCACACACACCACATAAACACATTGTCACTCTTGTTCTGCACGCCACACACACCAAATAAACACATTGTCACTCTTGTTCTGCAAGCCACACACACACCAAATAAACACATTGTCACTCTTGTTCTGCAAGCCACACACACACCAAATAAACACATTGTCACTCTTGTTGTGCAAGCCACACACACCACATAAACACATTGTCACTCTTGTTCTGCAAGTCACACACACCACATAAACACATTGTCATTCTTGTTCTGCAAGGCATACACACCAACAAAACACATTGTCACTCTTGTTCTACAAGCCACACACACCACATAAACACATTGTCACTCTTGTTCTACACTACCTGTCTTAAAAAAAGCACACAGATACATTTAGCTGTAGATCTTTGTGATGCGGCCAATTATATAAAACCAAGAATATTGCCAGAAAGGTATTTCATTCCCCTGCCGTATGAAATGAAGAGTTTCATTTTTAATAAGTTATTGTTTATGCAGTGTACCGGAGACCTAGGACACCCCCCAAAATAAAATTTGCAAAAGCAAACTTGCAGACACTTAAATACACAAAAAAATGAAAATACGCCAGATCAGTGACCCCGTTTTTGATCTCAAATTGAAGAACAACTCATTTTCTACCCACACAAATTTATTTGGTTCAGCTGTTGTGTGGAGCAGTGTTGTTTTGCCATTTTGAAGAAGACAGGTCTCAGCCTCGTCAGAAACCATAAAAGGCCTGTTTTGGCGTCATTTCTTGTGGGCTATGTGGGTAAAAACCCAGTAGTTTCAGATGCCTGTGTGAGATGACTTGTGTTGTAATACAATCAATCTGTTCTTCTCTCTGTACTACTGAATTCAGATGATGTGTGTGTGAGATGACTTGTGTTGTAATACAGTGGTACCTCTATATAACGACTTTGAAAATGTTACCGAAATTCGGTCGTTATATGGAGGGGTCGTAATATGGAGGAGTTGGTTTATGTTCATGTCCGGTCCATCACTGATCCGGATTGAATGACATGGGCGTTTTGATTGATGCCACCCACAAAGTATGATAACCAGTTTTCTATTCAATTAATTACCCACACAAAGTTTGCTTGCCCTGTAACTATTCAATTAATTACCCACACAAAGTTTGCTTGCCCCGTAACTATTCAAGAGTTAAGGTTTGCAATAAACACACTGAGGTCGAACAAAAGCATGCGGTCCCAAAGCATGCACATCGATGACGATGTCAATAACATTACCAGTTACAAATCATACGATACCCAGCAAGAATTTTGTTAAAAACAAAGATACAGTGTCCCAAACGCAAGGTACCGAACGTAAAGAACGGCGGCAGTGTGTTCAAACTGATGTAAAATTGTAGCGAAAAGCGTCAGTTTTCACGATGAAGCGCTCGCTCCTTCGAGGGACATCATTGCACTTCGGACTGTCCAGAGAGTTGAGTAATTTAGGACACTCCACTACTCATCTTCAAACTTCACTGACGGGATTATGAGAATTTAATGATTCAACCAAACGTGCGGTTGTATATCGCATCACTCGGTCACGGATCGGGAAAAGCAAAAAAAAGTTTCAGATTTCGAAACTATGTTCTGAAACAGAGATCTTGCAAATGAGCTTTATCAAGAGTCATAATAAAGTAATGAACTGAAATAGAAACGAAAACCCGTGGCTTCAGCTGTTTGCGTGCCGAAGTGATGTTGTACACGGAAAGGATTTCCGCAAGTTTTGAGCGTCCGTATCGCGCACTGACTCGACTGGAGACATAATTAGAGTAAACCAAACCCATGACAATTTTGGGAAAAGTCGTATGGACGATCATATGTCGTATCAGAGAGGGGGACGTAATACGGAGTTAGTTAGTTAGCTGTTGCTTTTCGGGTCCAGCGGACCATAATAGGCCAGATCAGGACCCCCGTAATACGGAGGTGAGAAATACTAAGACAAAGAAGGAGAAAAAATCCGTCAGAGAAAAGTCGGTCGTATTATTGAGGGACCCGTAAGGGTCGTAAAGAGAGGTACCACAGTACTATCAATCTGTTCTTCTCTCTGTACTACTGAATTCAGATGGTGTGGAGTGTGAGATGACTTGTGTTGTAATACTATCAATCAGTTCTCTCTGTACTACTGAATTCAGATGGTGTGGAGTGTGAGATGACTTGTGTTGTAATACTATCAATCTGTTCTTCTCTCTGTACGACTGAATTTAGATGATGTGTGTGTGAGATGACTTGTGTTGTAATACTATCAATCAGTTCTTTACCACTGACTCCAGATGATGCGTGTGAGACATGACGTGTGTCATGTTGTGTGTGTCACTCACCTTGTCCGGGTGGAACTGTAGAGCCAGAGTTCTGTAGGCCTTCCTGACGTCCTCTGCACAACACATACACACTGCTGTCAGTGCATAACAACACATTCACACAGCGCTGTCAGTGCATAACAACACATACACACCGCTGTCAGTGCATAACACATAGACACCGCTGTCAGTGGATAACAACACATACACACACCGCTGTCAGTGCATAACAACCCATACACACCGCTGTCAGTGCATAACAACACATACACACCGCTGTCAGTGCATAACAACACATACACACACCGCTGTCAGTGCATAACAACACATACACACACCGCTGGCAGTGCACAACAACACATACACACACTGCTGTCAGTGCATAACAACACATACACACACCGCTGTCAGTGCATAACAACCCATACACACCGCTGTCAGTGCATAACAACACATGCACACCGCTGTCAGTGCATAACAACACATACACACACTGCTGTCAGTGCATAACAACACATACACACACCACTGTTTGTGCATAACAACACATACACACGGTGCTGTCAGTGCATAACACATACACACACTGCTGTTAGTGCATAACAAATGATACACACACCACTGGCAGTGCATAACAACACATACACACCACTGGCAGTGCATAACAACACATACAAACACCACTGGCAGTGCACAACACATACACACACTGCTGTTAGTGCATAACAATACATACACACACCACTGGCAGTGCATAACAACACATACACCGCTGTCAGTGCATAACAACACATACACACACCACTGTCAGTCCATAACAACACATACACACACCACTGGCAATGCACAACAACACATACACACACTGCTGTCAGTGCATAACAACACACATCTGTCAGTGCATAACAACACATACACACACCACTGGCAGTGCACAACACACTTCTGTCAGTGCATAACAACACATACACACACCACTGGCAGTGCACAACACACTTCTGTCAGTGCATAACAACACATACACACCGCTGTCAGTGAATAACACACTTCTGTCAGTGCATAACAACACATACACACCGCTGTCAGTGAATAACACACTTCTGTCAGTGCATAACAACACATACACACACCACTGGCAGTGCACAACACACTTCTGTCAGTGCATAACAACACATACACACACCACTGGCAGTGCACAACACACTTCTGTCAGTGCATAACAACACATACACACCGCTGTCAGTGAATAACAAATGGGACAAATAATAGTACACTGTAAGTGTAACAGAACGCAACTGTCAATCCCACTAACATACATTAATAATAATGTACACTGACATATTTCAACAGCATCTGATCCAATTTCAACAGCATCTGATCTGATCGGATCGCGCCCACACACAAAACTAAATATACTTCAACACATATAAAACTGCAAATATTCAACAGACATTGATCTGATCTGATCGCGCCCACACACAAAACTAAATATACTTCAACACATATAAAACTGCAAATATTCAACAGACATTGATCTGATCTGATCGCGCCCACACACAAAACTAAATATACTTCAACACATATAAAACTGCAAATATTCAACAGACATTGATCTGATCGCGCCCACACACATGTATACAAAACTGCACACACACTGACATATATATATGTACTTCAACACACACAAAACTGAAAATAACATTAACAATTAACATACACTGACCTATTTCATGTGAATCCAATGTAATCACACACACAGTGACACGTACACTCACACACACAGTGACACACACTAACAGTAACACACACACATAGAGACACAGTCACATAGTGACTGACACAGTGACACACACACAACAGCACTGAAGCAGTTGCATGAGTCTGTGGACCTACCCTTTGATGCTGAATGGGTCAGTCCCATCACCTCTAGGCATCTCTTCACACACACACACGAGAAAATGTAAGTTTTACGCCCTCACGGCAAAGCCATTAGGGGCATGTTACATGGGAAAACCCGGCTTTGTATGAAAATAAAAAATAAAAATGCAGGGGGGGGGGGGGGGGGGGGGGGGGGGGGGGGTGTAGACAGCTGGCTGCCGGCTGCTAGAGGAGACCTGAAATGGGCTAGGGACCGGGTTGGGTCGTCTTGGGTCAGTGCTGAAATGGTTACTTTATTGGCTGTTGGCCGAACGGACACCCGAGCTTCATATTTTTGCATGCATGTATTCGTGTTTCCAAGGCCTGAGGCTTTCGCTGTGACCCTGGGATCTTTACACACACACACACACACTGACATAGTATTAGTAACCCTGTCAACCTACCCTTTGACGCTGAATGGGTCAGTCCCATCACCTCTAGGCATCTCTTCACACACACACTGACATAGTAACCCTGTCAACCTACCCTTTGATGCTGAATGGGTCAGTCCCAACACCTCCAGGCATCTCTTCACACACACACACACACATAGTAACCCTGTCAACCTACCCTTTGACACTGAATGGGTCAGTCCCATCACCTCCAGTCATCTCTTCACACACACACACATAGTAACCCTGTCAACCTACCCTTTGACACTGAATGGGTCAGTCCCATCACCTCTAGGCATCTCTTCACACACACACACACACACAGTAACCCTGTCAACCTACCCTTTGACACTGGATGGGTCAGTCCCATCACCTCCAATCATCTCTTCACACACACACACATAGAAACCCTGTCAACCTACCTCTCAGACGCTGAATGGGTCAGTCCCAACACCTCCTGGCATCTCTTCACACACACACACACATAGTAACCCTGTCAACCTACCTTCAGACGCTGAATGCAGGGATCGCGTTTACCGGTAATTTTCGGTATTTTACCGGTTAAGATTCGCCAATACCGGAAAAAAAAGTGGATGTCGGTCAGACGTACCGATTGTTATTTGGTTTGACCGGTAAAAAAAAAAGTATTAATTACAAAAATCGTTTGTCAGTACGAGAGAGAGAGAGAGAGAGAGAGAGAGAGAGAGAGAGAGAGAGAGAGAGAGAGAGAGAGAGAGAGAGAGAGAGAGATTTGGATGGCTTGTTGTGACAGCGCTACACACGCATGTTGCGATTATGTCTCCATTGATGACACTTGATGTCAAGGTGTCAAACATGACGTCAAAAATCAGACATCATACTTTTCGCGCCATTTCTTTCCCAGTCCATCGTAAAATCTTTCAGTTTATGTTATAAGGGACGGCGTCTAACTATAGCCGACATAGCATCATACCGGGAAATCACGTACTCACACCAGCTTAGATCTTTGTCTACATACAGTTGATTATTGTGAGGCGAGTCGATTGCGATGAAGAAGCAACGATCTTTACTGTCTTTTCTACCCCCAAGAGGTGAGAAAAGGCCTTTGAATGAAGGAACTGAAAGTGAAAGTACTTCACGGCCTAGTACATCTGCAGAGCCTGAGTCTCAAGCGGCGGCAAAGAAACCAACATCGGCATCTTCCACTGTCAAACGATTTCAGGAAAAATGGTGCAAAGAGTTTCTGTGGTTGCGGACAGAGGGGGAGGGGGAGAACTTTCTCATGTTTTGTGAAGACTGCAAAAAAACACGTCAAAAAAATGGTTACACAAGAGTCGAAATTTTCAACATTCATCTCTCGAAGACCATTCAAAATCGCTAAGTCATAGAAATGCTGTTGGCTCTGCGCGTGAAAACTTTTTGACAACAAAGACTAGGCGAAAGTGAAACTGTAACAGTAAGTAACTAGTGAGTAAGTCTTCCAGTTGCGTGATTACTATTTGCTTTCCTATTTTATTTCGGAAGTGTCTCTCTCTTTCTCTCTCTCTCTCTCTCTCTCTCTCTCTCTCTCTCTCTCTCTCTCTCTCTCTCTCTCTCTCTCTCTCTCTCTCTCTCTCTCTCTCTCTCTCACACAGCGGATGTCACTGTCAAGTTGTGCGACAGTTGCTTTGAAGGGGGGGGGGGGGGGGGGGGGGGAACGTCCGCATATCACTGACATTGATTTAATGTATTGTAAGTCATTGTTTGTCTTTTACTGGTTGCCTTGGCAAGCTTACCGATTTTTGTGAGAGCCTTGTAGCCAGCTCAAGACGTCATACCGGTTTGAAAAATACCTAGCGCGATCACTGTGAATGGGTCAGTCCCAACACCTCCAGGCATCTCTTCACACACACACACAAATAGTAACCCTGTCAACCTACCCTCAGATGCTGAATGGGTCAGTCCCAACACCTCCAGACATCTCTTCACACACACACACACACACAAATAGTAACCCTGTCAACCTACCCTCAGATGCTGAATGGGTCAGTCCCAACACCTCCAGACATCTCTTCCGTTCACGGATGTGAGTGTAAGCCATAGTTCTGGAAACAAAAATATAAAACTTGATCAGGCCTTTCAATAACATTTTCAATTTTTTTGAATGACAATGTTGTGACTGATATGATTCCTGCAAATATATATACAGCAAACACAGAATAAAGTCTGACAGCCTGCAAATTAAACTTGCCTAACAAAACTGTACTATCAGTATCATTACTATATCAACCATACCACTCTACAACAGGTACCATTACTATCACTATCAATACAATCGTACCACTCTAAATATATAATTCCATCTACCTGGCATGTACCCAGGCTGTACAATAACTGGCACAAAAAAGGCCAGTAATTTTGTCACTTTTGTCCAGATATTATTTCTGCATGAACAGCACAATCAGAATAATGTCTGACAGGCATAAAAACTCTAAAATGACGAAAGTGTACTGTTAATCGTTGATATAACGTCATCATTGAAATTCCCTTCAAAATCAAAACCGTCTTGTCACTGACGTACGGCAAACCAGACAAGCTATAATTGTCTCTCTCAAACTAAGAGATCAGTCTTCCGATGAAAAAGAAACAAAATCGTTACCAAACTGAAGCAAGAGACAAATCAGCTAGAACAGCGCAAAATAAGCAAATCCATTTCGGCCTCCGAGTTTGCTTTCGTTTCAGTCCGATGAATAGACTTCCGCGAAACGAGCAATGGCTTCCGCACGTCGCAAAACTGCTCAGACTACGAGCGATTTCTCTCTCAAGACAAATGCATAATCATCTGAAACTTCATACGACTAAAACATGTTTATCTTGCGTAATAACTGGAACTAAAATGCAAATACCAGACACTCGATACATAAACTGCAATCTTCTTTTTCAGGAATTCGTTACCCGTCGTTTTCTCCGTGCAGCCCCCGCGTTCTAAAGTGAAAGTACTGACAGCCTCGTTTTCAATTAGTTTAACTCTGCAGAGTATATTTACTTTATTTTATTTTATAATTTGAGGTCATTCCGTCTTGTCGTTTAAATGCCTTCATTTTAACAGTATCTGAGCCAAAACTTACACTGATGAACGTTATAAAAAAAAGAAAAAGAAAAAGTCTCCTTTGCCAACTTTTCGACAGAGTAGCATCCCCTGAACCAATGTGGCGGCCACCATGCCCGACACACGAAGAATCACTGGACCTGAGGAAACTCAGAGTCCCTTTGCCTTTTGCCCGCAATTTCTAGCACAATCAGCAGAGGTATGTTGAGGATGTATGGCTAATAGCATGCATGGTTTCTTAAGTGTCATGCTACAAAAACCCCGAAAACCCCAAGTCTATATCTTCAAATTGAAGTTTTTGACAATGACATGTCTGTCAGAAGTCATGCCTGATTCTTGCTTTTTGCACCCATTACTTTTGCTCCTTCGTAAATCTTCACACAAACACGAAAATAAAGCCATGAACGGTGAAAGTTGCAGATGTAAGTTATGATTTGATACAAACAATGTGAAACATGTTATGTTTAAGGCCACACAAAAAAAAGTTGTATGTTTCTGGTAACATGGCTAAAAAAAATAGGGTAGGTAGATCTAGGTGGGGATTTTTTTTTTTAATTTGTCAGGGTAGAAAATAGTTATAGAGTGACGCGAAGAGACTGGACTTACTATACAAAGAGAAAGACAACACATTACAAAACAAATGAGACAAAAGGGATGCAGGGTTATCCCCCTTGTGTCGTCTGCCGTCTGTTACTTTCGTTTTGACGCTTTTTTTTTGCTTTTTTTTTACAAATGCAATAAAAAAAAAAGTCTAGGGTCGGCGGGAAAAAACTAGGTAGGGTCGGGTAACCAGAAACATACAACTTTTTTTGTGTGCCTAAGGCACAGTAAGCCTCCCGTAAACCATCACAGATACTGTCAGGCTTTTACACACAGTACAAACACACATTCATTTAAACACTCACCGTAAAGAGCGAGCAATTTTCAAAGAATTTATTTTTGCGTGGTTTAGGCCACACAAAAAAATTGTCTGTTTCTGGTAACATGGCTAAAAAAAATAGGGTCGGTAGATCGGCTTTTATTTTATTTTTATTTTTTTCCCCCAAATGTAGACCAATAAAACTAACTTTAAAAATCGCGCAAAGAGACTGGATTCACTATACATAGAGACAAGACACTCAACACATTTACAAATCATCAGCGGACTTTCGTTTTCACACGTTTTTGTTGTTCGTTTTCTCACCCTGTCCTTGACCACAAAAAAAAAATAAAAAATTTTGAGTTTGGAAAAAAAAAGTTTAGGGTCGGCGCCGAAATTTAGGGTCGGTCGGGTGACCAGAAACAGACAATTTTTTTTTGTTGGCCTTATCTAACCGCGTGATCAAGTTTCCTTTTTTTCACAATGTAGTCGTCAGTTTGTGATTTCAATGTGACTCGCTGTAAACTTATCTGCAATAGCACGTTATTATGTACCTCTGAATCTAAACACAACAAACGGCTGCGATTCACGAACTCTAGCGATGGCTTTTGACTGTTCAGAGGAACTGGCGAAAGGCATAACCGTCGTCTGCTATGAGAACCACGACCTTGCATGACCCTGCTTCCGGGCTTTTCTTTTTTCAAACTTTCAAAACTTTGAATTGTACTGATCCTGTCTTGATGAAAAAAGAATTCTTTTATGATTTAAGCAGACCTGTCAACCTGTACAGTTTTCCCGTATTTTGTACGGGATTTACTCAAATTTTGGTGTGTACGGCGTACAACGCCTAGCTGTACGGGTAAACCAAATTGTACGGGAATATTCAAAACCCGAACAAAGATTCGAAACCGATCATCAGATTCGTTTCTGTTTAGCAGACGACAACAACTAACAGAAAAAGACTGTAACTGAGCTTGTGCGCATGCGCAGAAGGTATCATAGAGGGCGCTGTGGCCCAATCCGCTACTTCCGTGTCGCGAGATTTTGTCTTTGTTTTCACTACTTACTTCAGCGACAGACAACGATTCGCGTCACTTTTCGTGCTACAACGGAAGATGGAGAGGCCAGCGGAGAAAAGAAAGAAAGCCGGATATGGTCAGCACATGTCGGAGTGGGAGAAAACGTACTTTGGTGTCGTGCGATCATCGGACAAGGGAAAGGAGTACAGTTTGTGCGTACCATGTGGCTCGCACATCAAAGTGAAAGTTGCTGCTTCTGGTCACTACGACTTGAAGCAGCATTTTGAAACGGCGGTACACAAACAATCATTGATTCGTTCGAAACAGTTCAAGCCTGTGAGTGTGAACCAACATTTCCAGAAACGAGACAGCCGCCTTAACGGAAGAAGATGTGACGCAAGCCAATGCCATGAAACCATTACCACAGTCAATCTGGCCTTGCCACGGCAAAGTCAGCTACTGCTACCTACAACAAGTGTCGTGCTTGAAGTGATCTAGTGAGACTGGACTGTGATTTTTCCTGGTGAACAGTAGTACAAAGTAGTTGTGTGGGTGTGACTACGGTGTTATACATTTAAGCTTAAAGTGATCTGGTGAGACTGGACTGTGATTTTTCCTGGTGGACAGTAGTAGTTGTGTGGGTGTGACTGTGTTATAAATTTAAGCTTAAAGTGATCAGGTGCACTGGACTGTGATTTTTCCTGGTCAGTGGACAGTAGTAGTTGTGTGGGTGCGTTTTACAGTAGTTGTATGTATTTATTAATGCTAAATCAGATGTGTTTTATGAATACAAAATAAATGTTGAGTATTTACCAGCTGGTCTTTCTTCTTTTTTATGTCGTGTGAGTCTTGCGTGTGAACTCAGGTTTGCGTGTGTTCATTTTTTGGGAGTGTGTAAGGGATTGTTGCCCTGATTACAGTTTTTAATCATATTAGTACAGGTTGGCCTTGGAAGGGGTTGACAGGTCTGATTTAAGAATGTTTGTGTAACATTAACAAGCTGTCAATTTATTATTTAGATTTTAAAAGTTAGGTCTAGCGCCAAAATGCACCGTCCGATTGTCTGATCAGACAATCCGCAAAATTGATTCTTTGAAAATTGCTCGCTCTTTACGTAGGGCACCTAGGATGTTCTCAAGCGGTGAGTGTTTAAACGAAAGGGTGTTTGTACTGTGTGTAAAAGCCTGACAGTATCTGTGATGGTTTACGGGAGGCGTACTGTGCCTTTAACAAAACACAATCTAACTTCTAGTTCTAAGGACGAATTTTCTTAATTTTTGATGAGGTTGTTTGGGGTTGTTGTTGTGGGTGTTGGGAGAAAAGTAGTACATGTACCGTCATGCTTGGTTTGTTTGGGGTTGTTTTTGTGGGTGTAGGGAGAAAAGTAGTACATGTACCGTCATGCTTGGTTTGTTTGGGGTTGTTGTTGTGGGTGTAGGGAGAAAAGTAGTACATGTACCGTCATGCTTGGTTTGTTTGGGGTTGTTGTTGTGGGTGTTGGGAGAAAAGTAGTACATGTACCGTCATGCTTGGTTTGTTTGGGGTTGTTTTTGTGGGTGTTGGGAGAAAAGTAGTACATGTACCGTCATGCTTGGTTTGTTTGGGGTTGTTGTTGTGGGTGTAGGGAGAAAAGTAGTACATGTACCGTCATGCTTGGTTTGTTTGGGGTTGTTGTTGTGGGTGTAGGGAGAAAAGTAGTACATGTACCGTCATGCTTGGTTTGTTTGGGGTTGTTTTTGTGGGTGTAGGGAGAAAAGTAGTACATGTACCGTCATGCTTGGTTTGTTTGGGGTTGTTGTTGTGGGTGTTGGGAGAAAAGTAGTACATGTACCGTCATGCTTGGTTTGTTTGGGCGAGTGACTTACGCTACAACGTTGGAGACATAGTGGGTTAGGTTGGGTGGTTAGTGGGTGTTTGGTTTTTGTCCGAAAAAAGTAATTAAGGTAAGGCAGTGATCACGCTTGGGTTTGTGAGCTGGGTTAGGGTTTGGGTTTGTGAGCTGGTGTTTCCGCAAAGTCAAGAGGACTGTAGTCCACACAAAAACTGTCACTCAAGCCCGGTGTCACGAACTGAAACCTCTGCTGAACAATCCTTCTCATTGCGGCCCGACTAAACTACGCGCCAGCACGCACCAGCACGCGCTACCTTGAACCATAGCACTTATATACTTTATTTTTATATTTCTTGTTAGATCATCGTCCATTCTTACATAATACAAAATTCCAAACTTCAATGATGAAAATTACGGAAGTTATGACGAGTTTAAGGAGAGCTTATGCACTACTCTCAAGTCCGACGATATCCGCCATTGACTAAACAGCGCGCTACCACTTTGATTTGACAAAGATCCTAAGTTGTTTGAAGTTGAGACTATCCTAGCAGTTCTGCTATCATCCAACACAACCATCACCACTTTGATTTGACAAAGATCCTAAGTTGTTTGAAGTTGAGACTATCCTGGCAGTTCTGCTATCATCCAACACAACCATCACCACTTTGATTTGACAAAGATCCTAAGTTGTTTGAAGTTGAGACTATCCTAGCAGTTCTGCTATCATCCAACACAACCATCACCACTTTGATTTGACAAAGATCCTAAGTTGTTTGAAGTTGAGACTATCCTGGCAGTTCTGCTATCATCCAACACAACCATCACCATTTTGATTTGACAAAGATCCTAAGTTGTTTGAAGTTGAGACTATCCTAGCAGTTCTGCTATCATCCAACACAACCATCACCACTTTGATTTGACAAAGATCCTAAGTTGTTTGAAGTTGAGACTATCCTAGCAGTTCTGCTATCATCCAACACAACCATCACCACTTTGATTTGACAAAGATCCTAAGTTGTTTGAAGTTGAGACTATCCTGGCAGTTCTGCTATCATCCAACACAACCATCACCACTTTGATTTGACAAAGATCCTAAGTTGTTTGAAGTTGAGACTATCCTAGCAGTTCTGCTATCATCCAACACAACCATCACCATTTTGATTTGACAAAGATCCTAAGTTGTTTGAAGTTGAGACTATCCTAGCAGTTCTGCTATCATCCAACACAACCATCACCACTTTGATTTATGGAGCTGAAATTGTGTATAATTAAAGAATAAAGTAACATAAATGATACAGGTCATTGTGTATAATTAAAGAATAAAGTAACATAAATGATACAGGTCATTGTGTATAATTAAAGAATAAAGTAACATAAATGATACAGGTCAAGGCAGTGCCTGCTTCAAAGTGGTTGTGCAGTTGGTATGCATTATGTCTGTATATTCAGTCAATGTCGAAGTTTTGTCATAACTTCCGTAATTTTCATCATTGAAGTTTGAAATTTTGTATTATGTGAGAATGGACGATGAACTAACTAGAAATATAAAAAAAAGTATATAAGTGATATTGTTCAAGGTAGCGCGTGCTGGCGCGTAGTTTAGTCGGACCCTCTCATTGCGGTCAATGCGCGTGCGCCAATCTTGGACTTAAAAAATGCGACCCTTTCAAGGATGTCGTTAGGCGTCGGACATCGGACATAGGCCGATTAAAAGGCTCAAAAGTCCAATTCACATCGCCGCATGGCGGTCAGATGTCCTATCGTTTTCAACTGAGCGCGGCCAGACATTGTCCGATAAAATCTCCATTCCTTCGGACAGCGCGTTATTTGATCATTTTCCTTTCATGATAAAAATCTTCAAAAAAGCGACCGAGCGCTCTCGCGTACAGGTGCACTGAAGTTGTGCAGTGCAGATCTTGCGTTTTCCGAACGGGTTGCGATGTGAGCCGTTTACGTTCACCTGTCTACAGCACATTAAAGTTAGGAGTACAGGAGACAACTCCAACTGACCAAGGCTCGCGTCTGCTTTACTTTGCTTTCGGTTAGAGATGAAGCGCACTGCACTGAATCATGCCACCGAAAAAAAAATTAAAGCCTGCCAAAGAACAGCAAAAGCTGAACACGTTTGGCTTTTCAACGGCATCGTGTGCTACATTAGGGCCAAGAACATGGGAAAACACGGCTAGTATCATTCTGGAAAATGACAGTTTTAATGACAGTGTCGCCGCTGAAATCTCCACAATTACGGAAAGAAAAGCTTCTTCACTTTAAGATGGTGTCGGTACAGCAGGAAATTCACACAAACGATATTTTAATAAGGTTAACTATTCATGGCTGACCCTGTTTAGTACTAGTTGGTTTGAATTTTACAGCAAAGAGACCATCCATATATAGGCAATCATGCAGTTTGTGTGCCAATCATGCAGTTTGTGTGCCAATCATGCAGTTTGTGTGCCAATCATGCAGTTTGTGTGCCAATCATACAGTTTGTGTGTCAATCATACAGTTTGTGTGCCAATCATACAGTTTGTGTGTCAATCATGCAGTTTGTGTGCCAATCATACAGTTTGTGTGCCAATCATACAGTTTGTGTGCCAATCATACAGTTTGTGTGCCAATCATGCAGTTTGTGTGCCAATCATACAGTTTGTGTGCCAATCATACAGTTTGTGTGCCAATCATGCAGTTTGTGTGCCAATCATGCAGTTTGTGTGCCAATCATGCAGTGTGTGTGCCAATCATGCAGTGTGTGTGCCAATCATGCAGTGTGTGTGCCAATCATGCAGTGTGTGTGCCAATCATGCAGTGTGTGTGCCAATCATACAGTTTGTGTGCCAATCATACAGTTTGTGTGCCAATCATGCAGTTTGTGTGCCAATCATACAGTTTGTGTGCCAATCATGCAGTTCGTGTGCCAATCATGCAGTTTGTGTGCCAATCATACAGTTTGTGTGCCAATCATACAGTTTGTGTGCCAATCATGCAGTTTGTGTGCCAATCATACAGTTTGTGTGCCAATCATACAGTTTGTGTGCCAATCATACAGTTTGTGTGTCAATCATACAGTTTGTGTGTCAATCATACAGTTTGTGTGTCAATCATACAGTTTGTGTGCCAATCATACAGTTTGTGTGCCAATCATACAGTTTGTGTGCCAATCATGCAGTTTGTGTGTCAATCATACAGTTTGTGTGCCAATCATACAGTTTGTGTGCCAATCATACAGTTTGTGTGCCAATCATACAGTTTGTGTGCCAATCATGCAGTTTGTGTGTCAATCATGCAGTTTGTGTGTCAATCATACAGTTTGTGTGCCAATCATACAGTTTGTGTGCCAATCATACAGTTTGTGTGCCAATCATACAGTTTGTGTGCCAATCATACAGTTTGTGTGCCAATCATGCAGTTTGTGTGCCAATCATACAGTTTGTGTGCCAATCATACAGTTTGTGTGCCAATCATACAGTTTGTGTGCCAATCATACAGTTTGTGTGCCAATCATGCAGTTTGTGTGCCAATCATGCAGTTTGTGTGCCAATCATACAGTTTGTGTGCCAATCATACAGTTTGTGTGCCAATCATACAGTTTGTGTGCCAATCATACAGTTTGTGTGCCAATCATGCAGTTTGTGTGCCAATCATACAGTTTGTGTGCCAATCATGCAGTTTGTGTGCCAATCATGCAGTTTGTGTGCCAATCATACAGTTTGTGTGCCAATCATACAGTTTGTGTGCCAATCATACAGTTTGTGTGCCAATCATACAGTTTGTGTGCCAATCATGCAGTTTGTGTGTCAATCATACAGTTTGTGTGCCAATCATACAGTTTGTGTGCCAATCATACAGTTTGTGTGCCAATCATACAGTTTGTGTGCCAATCATGCAGTTTGTGTGTCAATCATGCAGTTTGTGTGTCAATCATACAGTTTGTGTGCCAATCATACAGTTTGTGTGCCAATCATACAGTTTGTGTGCCAATCATACAGTTTGTGTGCCAATCATACAGTTTGTGTGCCAATCATGCAGTTTGTGTGCCAATCATACAGTTTGTGTGCCAATCATACAGTTTGTGTGCCAATCATACAGTTTGTGTGCCAATCATACAGTTTGTGTGCCAATCATACAGTTTGTGTGCCAATCATACAGTTTGTGTGCCAATCATACAGTTTGTGTGCCAATCATGCAGTTTGTGTGCCAATCATGCAGTTTGTGTGCCAATCATGCAGTTTGTGTGCCAATCATACAGTTTGTGTGCCAATCAAAGTAAGAGTGCTGAAGTTTTTGGTTGCTTTTTAGTTTGTTTGTTTCTTTTTGGTGTGTGTCCTGTTTGAAACAAAAGTAATAAAACAATATACACATACAATGTCGGTGCCGGTGCATATACTGATATGTGTGTGTGCACATAATTTTGTGTTTTGCACAAAAATATAATGTTCCATTAAAATGTCTGAAAGCAGTCAAATGTCCTATTGATGCCGAAGAGCTCAGGACATTTGTCCTTTAGGTGTGAATTTGTGGCAACATCCCTGCCCTTTGACCGAACGAACCATGGGTTAGGATTAGGGTAAGGGTTAGGGTTAGGTTGCTCACAACCTGATTAATCTCCCCATGTTAGCGCATGCGCATTGACCGCAATGAGAAGGATTGTTCAGGCAGAGTTTTCAGTTTGTGACACCGGCAACCAGTCATGCACAAGTACTGATAACAGATAAGTGATACTAAAAACAAAACAAAAACTGCAACAAAGCTCGCAATGGCAAAGAATTGTCTGACTGTGTGCACATTTTTTTCCAGGCATTTTCTGATGGGAAAAGAAGAGATGGACGGAAAGCAGAAGCTGACCATCGGCCTGTGTGTAAGTGTGGCAGCCACAGCACAAATTGCATCACGGTAGTGGAACACCCTTTTTAAGACACCTCCCTCCTTTTAAAGACACCTCCCTCCTTTCTCAGATACAGCCGCACTCGCCTAAACGAAACACGCTTAAGCAAAAATGTGGATATCTGAAACCATAACCAATTCCCCGTCAGACCCCCCTCTTTGTAAGACTATTTCTAATTCGGATAAGCCAAACTCTGTCAAAAAATAGCTTACTCAAACACGGACATCTCAAACGTGATTTTGACAAATAAGCCAAACTACTGTCGTAGAGGTTGTTTTTTTTATGCTTGAAAAACACGTCAGGAAGATAAACATATTTCGTCACGGCTATAACTATCCTACGGAAACGAACACATCACCTGTTTTTGAGTATGCGGGGAAACTGATGACGTGTGCCACATGTTTTGCAGGCGCCAATGTTTGGACAGAAAGACTGGTAAGTTTGCGTGCGTGAATTAGGTGGTGGGTTCAGGGTTAGAGAGATGGGATGGCCGAGGGAGGGGCACAGGGGAGGGGCAGGTCGAAAGGTAACCTTGGGAGATTTGCGATGGGCGTGGTTTATGGGCTAGTCGAAAGGATGTGAGCTCAGGCTTAGATTTGTGCGTGCACGATTGTTTCTTTTGGAGTGTGTAGAGGAGGGAGTGTGTAACATGCAGTCTCCCAGTGTGTGTGTGTGAATTCGTGTGTGTGTATGTGTGAGGGGTGGGGGGAGAGATGGAGCGTGCATTGGCCTGTGCGTATAGAAGCGCGCACATTTGTGTGTGTGTGTGAGGGTGGAGGGGAGGGAGGGGGCGGGTGGAGGGCAGGAACGAAGTGGAGCGTGCATTGATTTGTGCGTTCAGTAATGTGCGCGCATTTGTGTGTGTGTGCGTGTGTGTGTGTGATTAGGTTATGTCATACACCAATAACTTGCTCCTGTGTGTGTGTTTTCAGGTATCGAAGCTGATTCAGAAATGTCAAAGAAACCGAAAACGCGAACCCTTACGCTAAAACAAAAGATCAACATCATCAATGAGGTTGAATCAAACCCGACAAAGAGAAAGACCACAATTGCCGAAGAGCACAAGATTCCCAAAAGCACTCTGTCGGGTATCATGAGAGATAGGTAGAAGTATAAACGGCTCTTTTTCTCTGGAAAAGTGTCTGGTCAACAGAGACGACACTGTAAATGCCAGAAGGAAAGCATTGACACGGCCCTTCTCGAATGGTTTTCAGCTGCTCGCGCGGCAAATGTCCCAATGACTGGTAATATCTTGATGGAAAAAGCCTCAGAAATATCAAGAAAACTAGGACATGCAAACTGGAAATGCAACGAGGGTTGGCCGCATCACTTTAAACGAAGACACGATATCGTGTGCAAAACGATGTCCGGTGAAAGAAAAGCTGTCGATGAAACGCATGGGTGGAGGAGATTCTCAAACCCAAAATCGCTTCATACCACCCAAAAGACGTGTGCAATGTTGACGAAAGCGGGTTCTGGAAGCTACTCCCAGAGAGAACTCTTGCCTTCAAATCAGAAAATGCTTTGGGGGCAAGAAATCGAAAGAAAGATTGACATTCCTCGTGGCAACAAATATGGACGGAACAGAGAAACTGCCAGTTTTCACAATCGGCCGTTCGAAAAACCCAAGATGCTTCAAGGGCATGAAGTCGCCACCAGTGAAATACACCGGCAACGCAAAAGCATGGATAACAGCAGAGCTCTTCACCGAATGGCTCATCGATTTTTACAATTCCATGCACACATAAAACCGTAAAGTCTTGCTTGTGCTGGATAATTGTTCTGCTCATGACAGAAATGTGCAAGCTTGACTGAAAGCAACCGAACTCTTATTTCTAGCCCCAAATGCTACAAGTAAACTTCAGCCCTTAGATCAGGGCATCATCAAAAACGTAAAAGTTCACTATCGAACAGCGATGGTGGTGAAATTGATCGCGCACATTGATTCTGGACTATACTACCAAGTGGAGACTTCCAAATCACTCTTCTTGATGCCTTGACTACTCTGAAGCAAGCATGGGGACACGTTACAACAAGAACCATCGCCAACTGCTTTCGAAAAGCAAATTTCGATCCAGTGACTCCAAGTCACGACAGTTCGTTCAACTCGGATGATGACAGCGCGATTCCCCAGTCACTTAGAGACAGATTTTTGGCAGAGTTTGACATAGACGTCGAAGAGTATGTCAACGTGGACGAGGATGTCCAGATGTCTGACATGTCCTGGTCCGTGGGTGAAGAAACAACCGAGCAGAACAGTGACGACGAGGCAGACCCTACACCCATCATCAGCCGGAAAGACTTGCTGGAGTCCCTCCAAAAAGTTGATCTCTACTGCATGCAAGTGTTTGTGCCGGGGGATCCTGTCTCACAGGCATTGACATCATTCAAAGAAACCTTACACAAGCATCTCATTAATGTGGGGACTCGGACAACTATCCCGCAATTCTTCCAGAAAACTGAACAGAAAGACTTGCCGGATGAAACCCAACAAGACCGAGATGATGGGCGCTGTTGTGATGATTAAGGTAAAGAAGAGGGTGAGTCTGATGAGACACCATGCGACAGAGACATGACAAAACATGCAAGTATGTCTGACGCAGATGGTGAGTGTTCTGAGAAGGAGTACAGCGCACCAGGAAGTAAAGAAACTGAAGTTCGTAGAACAAGACAGCTGCCTGGGAGACGCTTGGGCAAAAAATGACAATTACATGTCTGACACGGAGGAATACAGCTTCACAACTGAGAAGGAAGAATTCGAAGACATGGGAGGAACAGGAATGGAGAATGACAGCTACACAACTGAGAGGGAGGAATACAGCTATGAAACTTAAGTGGATGAAGAAAGCTTTGTAACTGATTCGGCTGAAGAAGAGACTGATGAGGTGCAGATCACTTTCCAAGAAGCGGCTAAGAGAGAGGCATTTGTGCCAACAAACCGTGCCTGGCGACAGGAACAGTCGAGACTCCATGGTCTTCCGTTGTTGTGTGATCTACCTGAAAGATCTCGCTCTGAGCTGCTTACAGACCCCCTTCAGGTAGACACAATAGTTGGGGACGGGAATTGTTTTTATCGTGCACTTAGTCTGGAAGTGTGTGGCACACAGGACCTCCACGAAGAAATTCGTGCCAAACTCATCGACTTCATGCTGCAGAACGAGAAACCATTCTCAGGCTATGTGGGCACCAGTATTGGCAATCATCTTCTTGCCAACACCCTCAGACCTAACTCTTGGGGGTCCAACGTTGAAATCCTTGCGGCTGCCAGCATGTTCCAAACAACTGTTGCAGTGTTCAAAAACGAGTGGCTTTCATACAAACCTCTTTTTCCAATCGAAGGAAGAGATCTTTGTGAAGAGCAAATCTACCTGAGGAATGTATGTGCTCATTTTGAGCGAGTGGTGAAGATCAAACCACAATAAACATGCAGCGAAACAAAACATTTGCCTACAATCTATGTTTACGGAGATTTGATCTTGATTTATGACTACAGACACAAATTGTCTAATTTTGTTTTTTTTCTTTCTTTAATGGAGAGGGTTTTATTAAACATTACATTTATTATGATTTACTTGGAATCCTTTTAACAAAAGCGTACAGTCGAACTCGCTTAAGACGAATCACTGGGGATCGGGAAATAAGTTCGTCTTAACCGAAATTCGCATTAAGAGAATTGATTGATTTTTTTACTGTCACAATTTTAGAAGTAAAATTTAAAAAGTCGTGTAAAAGCATGTACATTCTGATCAATCTCCGATTTCATGGTGTCCACCAGTTCTGGTGCATATGTACTACCCTGGTCAAGTTTCCTCTCAAGACATCAAAGAGACCGCCCCATAGATTAAACTCCCCATAGGTTAAACTCGGTCACTGACCCGGGTGCAGGAAGTGTTTCCTCTCTCATATGAAAGGGGAACCACCTCTCATAGCTAAAACTGGGGTCATTGTCAATGACCCCTGGGAAGAAGGTCAGTGTCTATAAAGAAGGCCACCCAGCCATCACAATGGACCTGCCTTTGACCTCGCCTCACACGCAGATCCTTGTAGCCTTGTGACTTTTAGAGACAAAGCGGCTCTGGGGCGATGAAAACGTGTTTGTTAAAAGAGGGGTTCGTTATGCAAATGATGTGATATGTCGATCTCGGGACGAGTTTAAAGATTTCGCCATAAGCGTGAGTAAATTACAGACATTATGCATGCTTGGGAATCCAAAAAGTGCTCGTTATAAGCATAAATTCGTTACAAAGAATTCGTTTCAAGCATTTTTTTTAAGCATGAAGAAAGAGGTATTCAGTTGGGAACTTAAAACTAATACGTTATAAGTCAAAATTCGTAACTAGCGTGTTCGTTTTAAGTGGGTTCGACTGTAGTTGCTTGTGGAATCTTTGGTTTTGTTTCTGAGATGTGTCACTGTTTTCACCATTTATTTTTACAGTTGGCTTTGAGGTATTAATAAAGCCCCACGGAAGAACGCACTTGTAACTTGTCACTGTTTTGATCTCATTCATTTAAACACACACACACACACACACACACACACACACACACACACACACACACACACACACACACACACACACACACACACACACACACACCACGCAGAGAGAGAGAGAGATAGCGAGAGAAACATTCCTAGTGATTTTACAACTTATCCTGAAAAAAACTCGCTTAAGCCGAACTGCAGGGTAATTTCTCGGAAAAGGTTTGGCTTATCCGAACTCGGATATGCACAAACTCGGATTAGCAAAACGATTTTTCATTCCCCGGGTGAGTTTGGCTTAAGCGTGTTTGACTGTATTTTCTATTCATAGTGTCTGTGAATTAACCTCCAAGTTACTGCTCCCTCCCTTTTAGGACCGGATCAATTTTCGTAGATTTTTTTTAAGGTAGTAAAAGGGGGTTTGAGTTTCACTATCAGTATGAGCCATTCATAGATTCTATGTATTATTTCTTCAATGCCCTTCAGCTTTAGTTTCTATATAAATACAATACAGTGTCAATTTTAATACAATTTTAATACAGTACCACCTTCACTTGAAATTTTGCTTAGAACCGTGTTTGGGTGTAATTGCTTTTTTTTCAATTTCTTTAGTTTAATAATGTAAATTATTGTAACTTGTAAGGAAACAAGAAATGTAAAAAAAAGTCAATCCATGATGACAAGTGGAAAGCATGGTAACCAAGACTGAAGCAGTCAGTGACAGTGGAAAGCATGGTAACCAAGACTGAAGCAGTCAGTGACAGTGGAAAGCATGGTAACCAAGACTGAAGCAGTCAGTGACAGTGGAAAGCATGGTAACCAAGACTGAAGCAGTCAGTGACAGTGGAAAGCATGGTAACCAAGACTGAAGCAGTCAGTGACAGTGGAAAGCATGGTAACCAAGACTGAAGCAGTCAGTGGACTTCAAGGCTGTTTTGTTTGCACACACGCCAAAACACACACACACATGCCAAAACACACACACATGCCAAAACACACACACACACGCCAAAACACACACACACGCCAAAACACACACACACGCCGAAACACACACACACACGCCAAAACACACACACACGCCAAAACACACACACACACGCCAAAACACACACACACGCCAAAACACACACACACACGCCAAAACACACACACACGCCAAAACACACACACACGCCAAAACACACACACACGCCAAAACACACACACACACGCCAAAACACACACACACACCAAAACACACACACACGCCAAAACACACACACACGCCAAAACACACACACACACGCCAAAACACCCACACACACGCCAAAACACACACACACATGCCAAAACACACACACACATGCCAAAACACACACGCCAAAACACCCACACACACGCCAAAACACACACACACGCCAAAACACACACACACGCCAAAACACACACACACGCCAAAACACACACACACACGCCAAAACACACACACACACCAAAACACACACACACGCCAAAACACACACACACGCCAAAACACACACACACACGCCAAAACACCCACACACACGCCAAAACACACACACACATGCCAAAACACACACACACACGCCAAAACACACACACACATGCCAAAACACACACGCCAAAACACCCACACACACGCCAAAACACACACACACATGCCAAAACACACACACATGCCAAAACACACACACATGCCAAAACACACACACACGCCAAAACACACACACACACGCCAAAACACACACACACGCCAAAACACACACACACGCCAAAACACACACACACACGCCAAAGCACACACACACGCCAAAACACACACACACACGCCAAAACACACACACACGCCAAAACACACACACACACGCCAAAACACACACACACGCCAAAACACACACACACGCCAAAACACACACACACGCCAAAACACACACACACACGCCAAAACACACACACACACCAAAACACACACACACGCCAAAACACACACACACGCCAAAACACACACACACACGCCAAAACACCCACACACACGCCAAAACACACACACACATGCCAAAACACACACACACATGCCAAAACACACACGCCAAAACACCCACACACACGCCAAAACACACACACACGCCAAAACACACACACGCGCCAAAACACACACACACGCCAAAACACACACACACACGCCAAAACACACACACACACCAAAACACACACACACGCCAAAACACACACGCCAAAACACCCACACACACGCCAAAACACACACACACATGCCAAAACACACACACACATGCCAAAACACACACACATGCCAAAACACACACGCCAAAACACCCACACACACGCCAAAACACACACACACATGCCAAAACACACACACACACGCCAAAACACACACACACATGCCAAAACACACACACACGCCAAAACACACACACACGCCAAAACACACACACACACGCCAAAACACACACACACATGCCAAAACACACACACATGCCAAAACACAAACACACGCCAAAACACACACACACACGCCAAAACACACACACGCCAAAACACACACACACGCCAAAACACACACACACACGCCAAAACACACACACATGCCAAAACACACACACACATGCCAAAACACACACACACATGCCAAAACACACACACACACGCCAAAACACACACACACACGCCAAAACACACACACACACACACCAAAACACACACACGCCAAAACACACACACACATGCCAAAACACACACACATGCCAAAACACACACACACATGCCAAAACACACACACACACGCCAAAACACACACACACGCCAAAACACACACACACACACGCCAAAACACACACACACGCCAAAACACACACACACACATGCCAAAACACACACACACACATGCCAAAACACACACACACATGCCAAAACACACACACACGCCAAAACACACACACACACACGCCAAAACACACACACACACGCCAAAACACACACACGCCAAAACACACACACACGCCAAAACACACACACACGCCAAAACACACACACACACGCCAAAACACACACACATGCCAAAACACACACACACATGCCAAAACACAAACACACACGCCAAAACACACACACACACGCCAAAACACACACACACACGCCAAAACACACACACACACGCCAAAACACACACACATGCCAAAACACACACACCACACACACACATTGCCAGGGGCACAGTGCTGTTGAAGGCCTGTGATAGAATTGTTTCTTCCATCAGAAACAAATGTACGGACTGTAAACCTTGCCAATACTACAAGTAGTCGTATTGCCAAATTTTATTTAAACCTTGTCACTTCGCCGGAATGTATTAAGTGGACATAAGGTCGGGTTCGGGAAAAGAGATTTCTTAGAAAAAAGTCTACTCTACAAAGACTGAGTTTTACTCTTTCACGACATCAACACTCAAACAACTTTCACTACTACACAGTCGTCAAGGCAACACACTGTAATTTACCTTTAAACATTTATTACCTTTTATTCACTTTCACTAACACTAACACTTCTTTTCTTATACACAACTTCGGTAAAAAACAATAACTATTAGCTAAACTAAAGACTTGAGGAAAAAACATAAACTAAAACACTTAACAAAGCATGGCAGCTCTGAAGGGGAGGTAGGAAAAGTGCCCCTGAAAATACAATGCATAACACTCATAAACACACTATAACAAAACAAATGTAAATAGTAAACAACCTGACAATAAGAACATAGGATTAGAATACAAATACAAAACGAGACAAACTCTTATGACTGATGACAAAACTTGAGCGCTTTAGAACTGAAAAGTATGTCATGTGACGTACGACATAGGAATCAACATTAATAAGAAAATGTTCAATCACCATCTATGATAACAACTTTCTTTTAAACATGGACAAGAAGTTGTGTTTTGAGTTGCATATGACTAAGTGCAACAAAGTCAAATCAAAACGTCACTACGTCCACTAGTGATGAATTAAAAATACACCACTCACAGAAGAACCAAAACACTTAATGCCTCAAGTTCTTACACTAACACAAATGTGATTCCACTCCATCAAAACAGTCCCATAAGTCCCAACTCCATCAGTCAAAATCAGACTCCTCAACATGTATTTTCTCCCCTCATAAAGTGACAAATACAAATAGTAACCAACAGAGA
This sequence comes from Littorina saxatilis, assembly GCF_037325665.1. Taxonomy (NCBI): domain Eukaryota; kingdom Metazoa; phylum Mollusca; class Gastropoda; order Littorinimorpha; family Littorinidae; genus Littorina; species Littorina saxatilis. The sequence continues at coordinate 205,723 of NC_090255.1, forward strand.
AACTTGATACAAATTACAAACATAACATTTCAAACCACAGAACTCTTTCCGATACCTCACACAGGTTTTTCCCAAACTCAAGACCACATGGCCACACAACAGACAATGACATATACCATTTTCTATCTACTGGAATCATCTTCAATATTATTCATCCATGATTTATCTTTGCATAGAAATACAAGTAAACGGTTTGTGTGATCATCTCCAACAGTATTTTCAGTCTCTTACCTGAATTAGGAGCACTTTAAGCCCCATGTTCTGGCCACCCGAAGCCGGTGCCATCTCTCTCAGAACATGATCCATCAAAAAGAGAGAAACCCCACTTCCAGACATGGGAACTCAAAAAGTTGGAAGGTGGTTTCATCATAAGTAATATATCTTCATAGTTAAAAATGTAATTTCAACATCTAAATATTCCTTAAATGTAACCAATGACTTTCAGATACTTCTGATAATTTTCTCATCACTACTTCTATTTTATAACTTGATAATTGCAATTACCCAAACCTGACGAAAAGTAGTTAATTTAAGTCAAGGGAAGTAACCCACTGAAATACATGTCAAAATAATAAGTGCAGTTGTGTCCCTTTTACTTTAGTCACCTCTTAAATGGTAAGACAAATGCCACCACAGACAGTCTGTGTAAAATAAGAAATAATCCTCGTTAGGAATTATTTCACATGTTTACATACACCCCTCCAAAGAAAATGTTTCCTTATTACTAACACTAGTAATCATGTAAACATTTCAAAAACTAAAAAACATTGTCGTTGAATATCTCAACTCGACATGGCTAATCTCTCGTGTGTTAACAAAAAGTGTCTTAAAAGACAACCGGTGCATGTCTACGACCCAAGTCTAACTAAAAGAATAGTGCTGAAACACATCCCATTAGCTGTTTAGTTATGAACTTCATATTCCAGAAACGCACATAGCCAACAAAACAATTTCCATCTCTCACTCCATCTAAAGCGACAGTCTAACCAATAAACCCAAGGTTTATCAACGAAATTGAAAAGGAAGACGATCAACACTTGGCATAAAAAGACTAGAAAAAATTAAACCGGTACACATGACACACCTACTGTCAATCTTCTAAGTTAAACACAAGTTTCCAAAATTGACCAACACCCAAATTATCTCCCTTTCACCATGAATCAACAAAAACTTTGTCCAGTGCCTCCTCTCAACACCCAATCAAGACAAAGTACTTTTAACAAGGTTAAAACATAATAATCATTATTTCAACAGTGAATATTTAGAAAATCAACATGCGTCCATGCGTCATAACCAATACCACACTCTTGTCACAAGACATACAAATCAATTAGAAATATAACTAAGTGCGCCGGCACAGCTTAGCTACATTCATTGACTCGACTCTCAAGACACACCCACACTACCTCTGCACTGCTTCAATGAATTTCACAATGACAAAAACACATTATACTGCACTCGGCAGTCCAAACCTTCTTGTTTGTTTTTCCTAGTTCCAAAGCTCATTGCAACTTGTTTGCAAATCCCTGTTTCCAAAATATCTGTCGCTTCCACTTGTCACAAAGTCAAAGAAACACCATAGAACAAAACAAAAAGAACATAACATAATACAACACAATACTATTACTAAAACAATGCAATGCTCTTGTTATGATTGAAGAATGGAATACAATAGGAATATCATATCATGTAATACATGATATATGGAATCCAACCCAACCAGAAATATTGTCTAAACCACAGCCCCACTTGTCTGTGATAACAAAATTCCTCAATAATGGACAAGAAGTTATGTTACGACTAATTCAGACACAGCTACAAGCAGAGTCAATCGAAACTATACTTCATCCATTTAGTGACTAGCTTTAAGCATAATCACCTTACAGAAAATCTAAGACATTCACGTGATGTCTCAAATTACTCTTGATGTAACCAGTAACCACTCGGAATTACATCTCTCAAAAGCTGACAGTTAACAAAGCAACTGTGCAGACTAATAATCTCAGTTCGCGTGGTGATTCCCCTTATCTCAATACAATTCCTATGTTCCATTTCTTTACAACCATCAACAATCCACATAAAACAAATACTTCAATCTTCTTCTACTCCACACAACAATCTCAAATTACTGACAAATCAACCTGAATTAACTGCAGAAATGAACAAGTTGTTAACACTTATCATTTCCATGCCTCAAAAAGCTAAACAATCAACATCTTGAAGCTTCCAGAGTTAACAAAAAAGAGTGGGAACGGTAGCAACGGAGTTAAACCCAAAAACCCGATGACCTTCAAGTACTGAACTATTTAGAGGCCCAGACAATTTTCTATAATGGAGTTCATATAGTGCAGTAACAGGCAAACATTTCCAAAAATCAAAAAATGTTCCTATTCACTCCGAACAACATTTTTTCAACATGACTCCAGTATGCCAACAGCTATTACAATAGTAAGACACTCCTATTTGTCATACAATCACAAATTGACAAAACAAAAATCACTGCAACTCCTGTGACAAAAAATACTGTAGCACCCAATGACTGAAGTGTTCAAACATATAGTGAAACTCAAGGCAGGAATCGTCCTGACAAGAAAACTCGGTTCAGATCACAATGCCAAAACTGTGAGAACATGGAAAAATAGACAAAAAGTTTTGTTAGGATTATATCGCGACCAAGTACAACTAGGTCAAATCAAAACTATACTTTCGAGCGTCCATTTATGATGAAAGAATTATCACCACCCAAAATCAACCAAGCCACTAAATGTGGTAACTCTCCACAACATGACTAAAAAAAGTCAGTCACATCTGGTCAAAAATCCACAGCACTCAAGGTCACTGAAATCCGTGACTTTCTTCCTGGCAACAGTGTCGTCTCAGCGGTGTCATCCAGCTCATCTCTCTTCGTCATCTCTCCTCTGCATCGGCTCAGCTGTCGCTCTCCAGCATCCTGTCGCTCTCTCCTCGTCTCTCGCCTTTCCATCATGCTTAGTTATGTGTTTTCCTCTTACCCTTATCTTACAGTTAAAATTACAAAAAATAGTTGAAACAAAAACAATTGAGTCATTTATTTTCCACTATTCCAGTCTTTACTTTTTTCTCTCTCACTATCTCAGTCCCTTATTGGGCGCCAAAATGTAAACCTTGCCAATACTACAAGTAGTCGTATTGCCAAATTTTATTTAAACCTTGTCACTTCGCCGGAATGTATTAAGTGGACATAAGGTCGGGTTCGGGAAAAGAGATTTCTTAGAAAAAAGTCTACTCTACAAAGACTGAGTTTTACTCTTTCACGACATCAACACTCAAACAACTTTCACTACTACACAGTCGTCAAGGCAACACACTGTAATTTACCTTTAAACATTTATTACCTTTTATTCACTTTCACTAACACTAACACTTCTTTTCTTATACACAACTTCGGTAAAAAACAATAACTATTAGCTAAACTAAAGACTTGAGGAAAAAACATAAACTAAAACACTTAACAAAGCATGGCAGCTCTGAAGGGGAGGTAGGAAAAGTGCCCCTGAAAATACAATGCATAACACTCATAAACACACTATAACAAAACAAATGTAAATAGTAAACAACCTGACAATAAGAACATAGGATTAGAATACAAATACAAAACGAGACAAACTCTTATGACTGATGACAAAACTTGAGCGCTTTAGAACTGAAAAGTATGTCATGTGACGTACGACATAGGAATCAACATTAATAAGAAAATGTTCAATCACCATCTATGATAACAACTTTCTTTTAAACATGGACAAGAAGTTGTGTTTTGAGTTGCATATGACTAAGTGCAACAAAGTCAAATCAAAACGTCACTACGTCCACTAGTGATGAATTAAAAATACACCACTCACAGAAGAACCAAAACACTTAATGCCTCAAGTTCTTACACTAACACAAATGTGATTCCACTCCATCAAAACAGTCCCATAAGTCCCAACTCCATCAGTCAAAATCAGACTCCTCAACATGTATTTTCTCCCCTCATAAAGTGACAAATACAAATAGTAACCAACAGAGAAACTTGATACAAATTACAAACATAACATTTCAAACCACAGAACTCTTTCCGATACCTCACACAGGTTTTTCCCAAACTCAAGACCACATGGCCACACAACAGACAATGACATATACCATTTTCTATCTACTGGAATCATCTTCAATATTATTCATCCATGATTTATCTTTGCATAGAAATACAAGTAAACGGTTTGTGTGATCATCTCCAACAGTATTTTCAGTCTCTTACCTGAATTAGGAGCACTTTAAGCCCCATGTTCTGGCCACCCGAAGCCGGTGCCATCTCTCTCAGAACATGATCCATCAAAAAGAGAGAAACCCCACTTCCAGACATGGGAACTCAAAAAGTTGGAAGGTGGTTTCATCATAAGTAATATATCTTCATAGTTAAAAATGTAATTTCAACATCTAAATATTCCTTAAATGTAACCAATGACTTTCAGATACTTCTGATAATTTTCTCATCACTACTTCTATTTTATAACTTGATAATTGCAATTACCCAAACCTGACGAAAAGTAGTTAATTTAAGCCAAGGGAAGTAACCCACTGAAATACATGTCAAAATAATAAGTGCAGTTGTGTCCCTTTTACTTTAGTCACCTCTTAAATGGTAAGACAAATGCCACCACAGACAGTCTGTGTAAAATAAGAAATAATCCTCGTTAGGAATTATTTCACATGTTTACAGGACAAAGAATGCCGCTATAAACATCAGCGCTGAACAGTCTATCTCTATATCAAATAACCAAAGGGAAGTAATCGCTCTTTATGCATACGACATGTGTAACAGTCCATCTCTAGTGTCAGTGAATTTACAACCTGAGTGCGACTACGGTTAGTGCTAACCCTAACCCTAACGGTGGAACCCCCTTTTAAGACCTCCAACAATCTGAGAAATTCCGGTCTTAAAGGGGAGGGAGTCTGAGAAGAGGAGTAGATTTACAGAGGTTATGAACAGAAGTCTGAGAAGAGGAGTAGATTTACAGAGGTTATCAACAGAAGTCTGAGAAGAGGAGTAGATTTACAGAGGTTATCAACAGAAGTCTGAGAAGAGGAGTAGATTTACAGAGGTTATCAACAGAAGTCTGAGAAGAGGAGTAGATTTACAGAGGTTATCAACAGAAGTCTGAGAAGAGGAGTAGATTTACAGAGGTTATGAACAGAAGTCTGAGAAGAGGAGTAGATTTACAGAGGTTATGAACAGAAGTCTGAGAAGAGGAGTAGATTTACAGAGGTTATGAACAGAAGTCTTAGAAGAGGAGTAGATTTACAGAGGTTATGAACAGAAGTCTGAGAAGAGGAGTAGATTTACAGAGGTTATGAACAGAAGTCTGAGAAGAGGAGTAGATTTACAGAGGTTATCAACAGAAGTCTGAGAAGAAAGTCAAGGTCTTAAATCTAAAACAGAGAGTCTTAAATTGGAGGGTCGTAAAACTTACAGACCTTCCTTGTTTTCCACTTTATAGCAAAAGATACACGCAGACAGGCAGCTAATCTGACATCTACAGAAAATTAGTGTTGACAAAAGATACACGCAGACAGGCAGCTCATCTGACATCTACAGACAATTAGTGTTGACAAAAGATACACGCAGACAGGCAGCTAATCTGACATCTACAGAAAATTAGTGTTGACAAAAGATACACGCAGACAGGCAGCTCATCTGACATCTACAGAAAATTAGTGTTGACAAAAGATACACGCAGACAGGCAGCTCATCTGACATCTACAGAAAATTAGTGTTGACAAAAGATACACGCAGACAGGCAGCTCATCTGACATCTACAGACAATTAGTGTTGACAAAAGATACACGCAGACAGGCAGCTCATCTGACATCTACAGACAATTAGTGTTGACAAAAGATACACGCAGACAGGCAGCTAATCTGACATCTACAGACAATTAGTGTTGACAAAAGATACACGCAGACAGGCAGCTAATCTGACATCTACAGAAAATTAGTGTTGACAAAAGATACACGCAGACAGGCAGCTAATCTGACATCTACAGACAATTAGTGTTGACAAAAGATACACGCAGACAGGCAGCTAATCTGACATCTACAGACAATTAGTGTTGACAAAAGAGGCACGCAGACAGGCAGCTAATCTGACATATACAGAAAATTAGTGTTGACAAAAGAGGCACACATTTCGCTGTACTTCTGATAGTGATAACTGTCTGAGATGTGACCGAAGGTCTACAGAAGCTTAGCTCAAACTGGATCAACGTGTAGCGTGTTGATTTGTTTCAGTTTTGAAGGCAGGCCTCATTATCTAGCCTGCTCAACGTGTAACGTGTTGATTTGTTTCAGTTTTGAAGGCAGGCCTCATAATCTAGCCTGCTCAACATGTAGCGTGTTGATTTGTTTCAGTTTAGGCCTCATAATCTAGCCTGCTCAACGTGTAGCGTGTTGATTTGTTTCAGTTTTGAAGGCAGGCCTCATAATCTAGCCTGCTCAACATGTAGCGTGTTGATTTGTTTCATAATCTAGCCTGCTCAACGTGTAGCGTGTTGATTTGTTTCAGTTTTGAAGGCAGGCCTCATCAGTCAGGCCAAGGGTTCAGCTTTCGCAGAGTTGGACAAAACAAAAGTGGTGTGCGCAGTGTAAGTTGTGCCTGAAAGGTTTATACTTTGATGGCTTTTCTCTTCTCTGAAAGGTTTATACTGTGATGGCTTTTCTCTTCTCTGAAAGGTTTATACTGTGATGGCTTTTCTCTTCTCTGAAAGGTTTATACTGTGATGGCTTTTCTCTTCTCTGAAAGGTTTATACTGTGATGGCTTTTCTCTTTGAAAGGTTTATACTGTGATGTAACTGTTACCTGTGTTTGTCAGACATGGAGACTTGATGACTATTACCTGTGTTTGTCAGACATGGAGACTTAATAACTGTTACCTGTGTTTGTCAGATATGGAGACTTGATGAATATTACCTGTGTTTGTCAGACATGGAAACTTAATAACTGTTACCTGTGTTTGTCAGACATGGAGACTTGATAACTGTTACCTGTGTTTGTCAGACATGGAAACTTAATAACTGTTACCTGTGTTTGTCAGACATGGAAACTTAATAACTGTTACCTGTGTTTGTCAGACATGGAGACTTGATAACTGTTACCTGTGTTTGTCAGACATAGAGACTTGATGAATATTACCTGTGTTTGTCAGACATGGAAACTTAATAACTGTTACCTGTGTTTGTCAGACATAGAGACTTGATAACTGTTACCTGTGTTTGTCAGACATAGAGACTTGATGAATATTACCTGTGTTTGTCAGACATGGAAACTTAATAACTGTTACCTGTGTTTGTCAGACATAGAGACTTGATAACTGTTACCTGTGTTTGTCAGACATAGAGACTTGATAACTGTTACCTGTGTTTGTCAGACATGGAGACTTGATAACTGTTACCTGTGTTTGTCAGACATAGAGACTTGATAACTGTTACCTGTGTTTGTCAGACATGGAAACTTAATAACTGTTACCTGTGTTTGTCAGACATAGAGACTTGATAACTGTTACCTGTGTTTGTCAGACATAGAGACTTGATGAATATTACCTGTGTTTGTCAGACATGGAAACTTAATAACTGTTACCTGTGTTTGTCAGACATAGAGACTTGATAACTGTTACCTGTGTTTGTCAGACATAGAGACTTGATAACTGTTACCTGTGTTTGTCAGACATGGAAACTTAATAACTGTTACCTGTGTTTGTCAGACATAGAGACTTGATAACTGTTACCTGTGTTTGTCAGACATGGAGACTTGATAACTGTTACCTGTGTTTGTCAGACATAGAGACGTGATAACTGTTTCCTGTGTTTGTCAGACATGGAAACTTAATAACTATTACCTGTGTTTGTCAGACATGGAGACGTGATAACTGTTACCTGTGTTTGTCAGACATAGAGACGTGATAACTGTTACCTGTGTTTGTCAGACATGGAAACTTAATAACTATTACCTGTGTTTGTCAGACATGGAAACTTAGTAACTGTTACCTGTGTTTGTCAGACATGGAGACTTGATAACTGTTACCTGTGTTTGTCAGACATAGAGACTTGATAACTGTTACCTGTTAGTCAGACATAGAGACTTGATGAATATTACCTGTGTTTGTCAGACATGGAGACTTGATAACTGTTACCTGTGTTTGTCAGACATAAAGACTTGATAACTGTTACCTGTGTTTGTCAGACATAGAGACTTGATAACTGTTACCTGTGTTTGTCAGACATAGAGACTTGATGAATATTACCTGTGTTTGTCAGACATGGAAACTTAATAACTGTTACCTGTGTTTGTCAGACATGGAGACTTGATAACTGTTACCTGTGTTTGTCTGACATAAAGACTTGATAACTGTTACCTGTGTTTGTCAGACATGGAAACTTAATAACTGTTACCTGTGTTTGTCAGACATAGAGACTTGATAACTGTTACCTGTGTTTGTCAGACATGGAGACTTGATAACTGTTACCTGTGTTTGTCAGACATAGAGACGTGATAACTGTTTCCTGTGTTTGTCAGACATGGAAACTTAATAACTATTACCTGTGTTTGTCAGACATGGAGACGTGATAACTGTTACCTGTGTTTGTCAGACATAGAGACGTGATAACTGTTACCTGTGTTTGTCAGACATGGAAACTTAATAACTATTACCTGTGTTTGTCAGACATGGAAACTTAGTAACTGTTACCTGTGTTTGTCAGACATGGAGACTTGATAACTGTTACCTGTGTTTGTCAGACATAGAGACTTGATAACTGTTACCTGTTAGTCAGACATAGAGACTTGATGAATATTACCTGTGTTTGTCAGACATGGAGACTTGATAACTGTTACCTGTGTTTGTCAGACATAAAGACTTGATAACTGTTACCTGTGTTTGTCAGACATAGAGACTTGATAACTGTTACCTGTGTTTGTCAGACATAGAGACTTGATGAATATTACCTGTGTTTGTCAGACATGGAAACTTAATAACTGTTACCTGTGTTTGTCAGACATGGAGACTTGATAACTGTTACCTGTGTTTGTCTGACATAAAGACTTGATAGCTGTTACCTGTGTTTGTCTGACATAAAGACTTGATAACTGTTACCTGTGTTTGTCTGACATAGAGACTTGGTAACTGTTACCTGTGTTTGTCAGACATAGAGACTTTGATAACTGTTACCTGTGTTTGTAGAACAAGGAGGCGTCATCACTGTTACCTGTGCTTACCTCGACAGGTACGGTCCCCATGAGGTGGCCAGGCGTGAAGACTTCAGCATGCAAGGTCAGATCTCGTGTGAGGTCAAGTTCGCGCCCTTCTCTTGTCGGGTGAGACGGCAGCATGTGCAGGATGGCAGAGAGAAAGATCTTTCCACACAACTCTTGGAGGCTCTGGAGCCCGCAGTCAGACTGGTCAGTCAAAGAGGTGGGGGGGGGGGGGGGGGGGGGGGGGGAGAGGGGAGAGAAAGATCTTTCCACACAACTCTTGGAGGCTCTGGAGCCCGCAGTCAGACTGGTCAGTCAAAAGGGGGGTGGGTGGGGGGGGGGGGGGGGCGGTAAAGGGAGAGAGTCTTCTGTCTGGGTGTCTTTAAAGGGGGGTCCTTTGTAATGGGACATGATGAAGGGGTGTCATTTAACCATTTGCTTTTCTTGTTTGACAAGAAAACTTGTGCCTCATTGTTCGTCACTTGGTTCGACAGGAAAACTGGGTGGGGAGATCATATCTCAATCGGTAGCGGCGCATGCTTTGAAACCAGTTTGTCGCTATTGGTGTGGTTCAACCCCCACATTCGGCAAGGGATTCTTTTCCCAGAGTCAACTTTGTGCAGACTCTCCTCGGTGTATGAACACCCCCATGTGTGCACGGCAAAGATTCAGGTTCACAGCGAAAGCCTCAGTGCTTCGAAACACAAACACACGCATGATGGAAAAAGGAACACAAATCGGTTAGCGCCGTAGTTTGCAACTCGCCTTCCCCAGTGTGAAAGCAGCTTCAATTTCCATGATGGTAATCTGACACTGTAACAGGACTACATGGTACCTTATACTACCTTATCCTTATTCTACCTTATCCTTATACTACCTTATCCTTATACTACCTTATCCTTATACTACCTTATCCTTATTCTACCTTATCCTTATTCTACCTTATCCTTATTCTACCTTATCCTTATACAACCTTATCCTTATACTACCTTATCCTTATTCTACCTTATCCTTATTCTACCTTATCCTTATACAACCTTATCCTTATTCTACCTTATCCTTATACTACCTTATCCTTATACTACCTTATCCTTATTCTACCTTATCCTTATTCTACCTTATCCTTATACTACCTTATCCTTATTCTACCTTATCCTTATTCTACCTTATCCTTATACTACCTTATCCTTATACTACCTTATCCTTATACTACCTTATCCTTATACTACCTTATCCTTATACTACCTTATCCTTATTCTACCTTATCCTTATTCTACCTTATCCTTATTCTACCTTATCCTTATTCTACCTTATCCTTATTCTACCTTATCCTTATTCTACCTTATCCTGATCCTTAACCTTATGCTTATTGTGTTTGACAGGACTCCTTCCCCAAATCGCAGGTGGATGTCTTCGTGACGGTGCTGGAAAATGACGGCAGTGGTGAGTGAAGAACTCTTCTCTTGTGCTTGCGTTTAGTATACAGTATAGACCGGTCGTAAGAAACCCGTGGGGACCCAAACTTTAGGTTTCTTATATCCGGTGTTTTCTGTAACCGGTTTGACCGGATATAAGAAAAATATTGCAAGTCGACTTTCTTATAACCAGTCAATCGTTTTTTCTATGTAAAATGGATGTTTTCACACTATGTTCGCCTTTACTTGTTTTTGTATGTTTAAATTGTTTTACAGTCGAGATCGCTTTACACGAAATGAAAGGGACCAAAATTGTTGTTTGAGTTAACGTTTTTTCGCGATAACGAAAATGATCAAACTATTTTGAAATCGGTTTACTTGCAGCGATGTTCGCGAAACTCGTTTGAACTGCTGACGCGATTCGGTTTCAGCTTTCGGTTTGAACGGAAGTAATCTTTTGTGTAAGAATACAGCCCGCATCTTCTTATGGTTAACTTCGCAGGAGTCTGACTTTCGGGTCGCTTCATTTCTCTGACAGCGAATAAAAGGCTCTATTTCCAAAGGAAGCCGCTTTTTTCCGTGTTTTGACGGGCCAATGAAGTGATGAAATGATTAAAGCATAGAAGATACCCGTTTTAAGTATAAACGCTTCAACAGAGTTGATCGGGGCTGACCAACCGAACAAACGCGCGTAAGCCTCACTGGACTGTAAATCTTATCCAATCCAATCCAAGCTGCCGACCCTCCGCCAGACACACATTAATACTGGGGGAAAATAAATAATTACTGGGCAGTAAAAATAAATACCGGGCGGTAGTTAAACGACAGTTTGACTTTAAAGGAGACAATGTTGCAGCTTTTTCAAGAATACGGGCCCTGATCTAAAACAGTGACCGTTGTCAATGTGTTGTTACAGCTTTGTCAGCATGACCGTTGTCAATGTGCTGTTACAGCTTTGTCAGCAGCAATAATACCATGACCATTGTCAATATGTTGTTACAGCTTTGTCACCAGCAATAATACCATGACCATTGTCAATATGTTGTTACAGCTTTGTCACCAGCAATAATACCATGACCATTGTCAATGTTGTTACAGCTTTGTCACCAGCAATAATACCATGACCATTGTCAATGTGTTGTTACAGCTTTGTCAGCAGCAATAATACCATGACCGTTGTCCATGTGTTGTTACAGCTTTGTCTGCGGCGATAACGTGTGCGTCTCTGGCTCTGGCTGATGCTGGCATCGAGATGTACGACCTGGTCGTAGCCTGCACTGCGGTGAGTTTTGTCACACGGTGTGTGCAATAATGATTAATTCTGTGTGCAATAATGATTAATTCTGTGTGCAATAATGATTAATTCTGTGTGCAATAATGATTAATTCTGTGTGCAATAATGATTAATTCTGTGTGCAATAATGATTAATTCTGTGTGCAATAATGATTAATTCTGTGTGCAATAATGATTAATTCTGTGTGCAATAATGATTAATTCTGTGTGCAATAATGATTAATTCTGTGTGCAATAATGATTGTCTTGTATCTCTATCAGGGTAATTACACAGCCTGGTTGTAGCATGAACTGCAGTGAGTCTTGTCACACGGTGTGTGCAATAATAATTGATTCTGTGGGGTACTACTTGTCTCCGAAAATCCCTGAAAAGCCCATCTAGACTAACTAAATCTATCTTCAAAGTGAAGTATTGGACATGCCTGTGAAAAGTAAGCCCGATTCATGCTACATGCTTACTGCCTTTCATGCCTGGTGGCGTGTAGGGCAGCGACAAGCCTGATTCATGCTACATGCACCCTTATATTTGTGTTGAGAGCCGGATTTTTGACGAAATCGATGCATCAATTTCAATGCAAGGGAGGTAACTCTTGTTACTCGAAAGCACAAGTATTGATGACGTCATGTGATTAGTGCTTCCGCTCCTTCGTAAATCCTCGCACAAACACGAAAATAAAGCCATGAACGGTGAAAGTTGCAAATATAAGTCATGATTGCAAGCAATTATGTAACAAAACACGATCTAAGGACAAATTTTCTTAATTTCTGATGAGGTTTTCGGGGGTTTTCGGGGGTTTTCGGAGACAAGTAGTACCGATTCTGTGTGCAATAATGATTGATTCTGTGTGCAATAATGATTGATTCTGTGTGCAATAATGATTGTCTTGTATCTCTATCAGGATAATTACACAGCCTGGTTGTAGCTTGCAAAGCGCTGAGTATTGAGTATTATCACACGTTGTGTGCAGTAATGATTCATTAACTGTTATCAGGGTCAAAATCGGTGCAGCCGTTTCAGAGCCTGTCGTCAGCATACACACATGCAAACACACAAATGCACATGCACACGCAGAAACCAGCTTTATGTAGCAGATGACTTGGTAGAGTTGAACTCTTGTTACCTATGTCTGGAACCGGCACGGTTGGCCTAGTGGTAAGGCGTCCGCCCCGTGATCGGGAGGTCGTGGGTTCGAACCCCGGCCGGGTCATACCTGAGACTTTAAAATTGGCAATCTAGTGGCTGCCCCGCGTGGCGTCTGGCATTATGGGGTTAGTGCTAGGACTGGTTGGTCCGGTGTCAGAATAATGTGACTGGGTGAGACATGAAGCCTGTGCTGCGACTTCTGTCTTGTGTGTGGCGCACGTTATATGTCAAAGCAGCACCGCCCTGATATGGCCCTTCGTGGTCGGCTGAGCGTTAAGCAAAAAAAAAACAACCTATGTCTGGTGTCAGGGTGCTTGTGTTGTCATAGTTGAACTCTTATTGAGTCACTTGAGAAAAAGTGACTCTATGTAATCGGTCAGTGTTAGTCTGTCCGGCCGGCCGGCCGGCCTGCCGGCCGTCCGGCCGGCCGGCCGTCTGGCCGGCCGGCCGTCCGTAGACACCACCTTAACGTTGGACTTTTCTCGGAAACTATCAAAGCGATCGGGCTCATATTTTGTTTAGTCGTGACCTCCAATGACCTCTACACTTTAACGATGGTTTCGTTGACCTTTGACCTTTTTCAAGGTCACAGGTCAGCGTCAAAGGAAAAATTAGACATTTTATATCTTTGACAAAGTTCATCGGATGTGATTGAAACTTTGTAGGATTATTCTTTACATCAAAGTATTTACATCTGTAGCCTTTTACGAACGTTATCAGAAAAACAAGGGAGATAACTAGCCTTTTCTGTTCGGCAACACACAACTTAACGTTGGGCTTTTCTCGGAAACTATAAAAGTGACCGGGCTCAAATTTTATGTGAACGTGACTCCCAGTGACCTCTACACTTTGACGTCTGCTTTGGTGACCTTTGACCTTTTTCAAGGTCACAGGTATGTCTTGAAGGAAAAAAATTGAAATATCATATCTCTGAAACTATTCATCGGATTTGATTCAAACTTTATAGGATTATTCTTTACATCAAATTATTTACATCTGTATTGTGTTGTGAATAGCAATTTCTTCCTGTCCATCTGATGCCTCATATAATATTCAGAACTGCGAAAGTGACTCGATCGAGCGTTTGCTCTTCTTGTTACCTACTAGCAGTTAAGCCCGGCTTCGCCCGGGAGTAAGCGGAGCCCTGTAGCAATTTAAGACGCTCGCTATCCCATTATCATTAGCTTTACCTCCTTTGTTTGGATACAAAAAAAGAGTTATCTCCCTTACCTTCTAGAAATTTCCGGAACTGTCCAGTTAATTTTTCATTCTTCATTTCTTCCCCTCATAGGAGCAATAGCGAGTCTCTAATATCACTGGCATGATGTGCTTGCTACAGGTGAACAGTAGGCACTGAACTGGTCTTGCACCATATAGGCTGTATTCAATAAATGGGAGGTCCATAATCTGAGAAAGGAAACAATGAATCAAGAAACTAAAACCAAGGTGCACATCTGCGGCACACTATCTTGTTCCTGCCTCTTGCCATCTCAGAGGTATGGCGACCACAGACAGACACACACACACACACACTTACATCCATTTTTATATACGAGGGCATGAGAATTCTCTTCAGTTTTGCAATCGTGCTGATACGCCGCGGCTTCGTGCTTTGATCTGAATACTCCGGAATATGACGTGAACCTGCTGAGGGATGCAGACGCGGCTTGTGCTTTCATGTGTTGTAGACGAAATGTAGCCCTTTTAGTAGACATGCAGTGATGACATCGAGATTGCTATAATTCTTTTTTCTTTTAGGGGGTAAGGAAGGGGTTGGTGTGGTGGTGATGGGGTATGATGGGGGTGCTGGGGATGGTGGTTGGGTTGGTGTTGATGATGTAGGGCTAGTGGGAGTGGTAGTTGTGGAGTCGGCGGTGGTGGTGGGAATGGGGGTGGTGGTGGTGGGGGGGTCGGATCTGGGGATTGAAAGGGGGGGGGGGGGGGGGGCAAGTTTACTTTTTTTTTTAGAAGAGCCAAGCCACAACTAAAAGTTTCTCTCTTCGGGGGGGGGGGGGGGGGGGGGGGGGAGGCGGAGGAAGATTGGAGGGCTGGCAGCGCAGCGGCGTCGGCAGCGGCGGTGGTGGTCAGGTGCACATCTTCACAGTCACAGGAGTGCACATGCACGACATCGTCTTCCTGCCCCCTCCCTTCTCGGAGCTTTGGCGATCACAGAGACCCGGCTTCGCCCGGGGGTGGCCTCAAAAGCATTGAAAGGCATGTGCTGCCCACTGAGAGTGTCACAATATATATTCAATTCCTACTTACAGGTACATGGTTTTTATAGAATGAGTTACCTCCCTTTCTTGAGAAAATTCCAGATAATTGACCTGCAGGTTCAACTGATCCTGCTACACCCGTAGATGCGATGTGTTGGTGTGATAAGAGTTACCTCCTGTCCATGGATAACAAAGCACGAGTTACTTCCCTTAGCTTCTAGAAATTTCTCGAACTGTCCAGTTAATTTTCTTTCTTCATTTCTTCTCCTTATAGGAGCCATACAGAGTCTCTAATATGCCTGGCATAGTGTGCTTACTACATGTGAACACCAGGCACTGAACTGGCCTTGCATTATATAGGCTGTATTCAATAAATGGGAGGTCCATAATCTGAGAAAGGAAACAATAAATCAAGAAACTAAAACCCAGGTGCACATCTGCGGCTCCTAGGGAGTGTGCATGCACGACATCGTCTTCCTGCCCCCTCCCTTCTCGGAGCTTTGGCGATCACAGACAGACACACACACACACACACAGACAGACAGACACTCTCTTTTATTTATATGTATAGATGTCTGGTGTCAGGGTGCTTGTGTTGTCATAGTTGAACTCTTGTTACCTATGTCTGGTGCCAGGGTGCTTGTGTTGTCATAGTTGAACTCTTATTACCTATGTCTGGTGCCAGGGTGCTTGTGTTGTCATAGTTGAACTCTTGTTACCTATGTCTGGTGCCAGGGTGCTTGTGTTGTCATACGTAGTTGAACTCTTATTACCTATGTCTGGTGCCAGGGTGCTTGTGTTGTCATAGTTGAACTCTTGTTACCTATGTCTGGTGCCAGGGTGCTTGTGTTGTCATAGTTGAACTCTTATTACCTATGTCTGGTGTCAGGGTGCTTGTGTTGTCATAGTTGAACTCTTATTACCTATGTCTGGTGCCAGGGTGCTTGTGTTGTCATAGTTGACCTCTTATTACCTATGTCTGGTGTCAGGGTGCTTGTGTTGTCATAGTTGAACTCTTGTTACCTATGTCTGGTGCCAGGGTGCTTGTGTTGTCATAGTTGAACTCTTGTTACCTATGTCTGGTGCCAGGGTGCTTGTGTTGTCATAGTTGAACTCTTATTACCTATGTCTGGTGTCAGGGTGCTTGTGTTGTCATAGTTGACCTCTTGTTACCTATGTCTGGTGCCAGGGTGCTTGTGTTGTCATAGTTGAACTCTTATTACCTATGTCTGGTGCCAGGGTGCTTGTGTTGTCATAGTTGAACTCTTGTTACCTATGTCTGGTGCCAGGGTGCTTGTGTTGTCATAGTTGAACTCTTGTTACCTATGTCTGGTGCCAGGGTGCTTGTGTTGTCATAGTTGACCTCTTGTTACCTATGTCTGGTGTCAGGGTGCTTGTGTTGTCATAGTTGACCTCTTATTACCTATGTCTGGTGCCAGGGTGCTTGTGTTGTCATAGTTGAACTCTTGTTACCTATGTCTGGTGCCAGGGTGCTTGTGTTGTCATAGTTGAACTCTTGTTACCTATGTCTGGTGTCAGGGTACTTGTGTTGTCATAGTTGAACTCTTGTTACCTATGTCTGGTGTCAGGGTACTTGTGTTGTCATAGTTGAACTCTTGTTACCTATGTCTGGTGCCAGGGTGCTTGTGTTGTCATAGTTGAACTCTTGTTACCTATGTCTGGTGCCAGGGTGCTTGTGTTGTCATAGTTGACCTCTTGTTACCTATGTCTGGTGTCAGGGTGCTTGTGTTGTCATAGTTGACCTCTTATTACCTATGTCTGGTGCCAGGGTGCTTGTGTTGTCATAGTTGAACTCTTGTTACCTATGTCTGGTGCCAGGGTGCTTGTGTTGTCATAGTTGAACTCTTGTTACCTATGTCTGGTGCCAGGGTGCTTGTGTTGTCATAGTTGACCTCTTGTTACCTATGTCTGGTGCCAGGGTACTTGTGTTGTCATAGTTGAACTCTTGTTACCTATGTCTGGTGTCAGGGTACTTGTGTTGTCATAGTTGAACTCTTATTACCTATGTCTGGTGCCAGGGTGCTTGTGTTGTCATAGTTGAACTCTTGTTACCTATGTCTGGTGTCAGGGTGCTTGTGTTGTGTTGTTGTCATCCTTCTCCTAACATTCACTGCTGCTTTCACCTAAAGTCACTTTGTTGTTTGCAGAGAATCCATGGCACTTCCATTCTGGTGGACCCTTCCTTCAGTGAGGAAAACTTGAAAACAGTGAGTCTGAACATCAGCACACACACACACACACACACACACACACACACACACACACACACACACACACACACACATTCAGAGACACACACACACACACACACACATATACACACACACACACACACACACACACACCCACACACACTTAGAGACGCAAACACACAAACACACACACAGACACACACACAGACACACACACACACACACACACACTAATGCATGCACACATTTTAATCTACTGTACAATCATTAAAAGACTATATTATGTGCGTAAAAGTAGTTTTATTTTTTAGATGGGTTATTGTTGGAGAATGTTTGAAAGGCCACAATTTGTATCAAATGAGATGTTTGCCTTCAACACCAATATGTATATCGTGTGTGTTATTACAGGTATCGGGTGAAAAGCCAGGTGGACAGGTAACCTTGGGCTTCATGCCTTCTTTGCGCCAGGTGTCAGCCCTGTGTTACCATGGCGACACTGACCTGGACGTCTTATCACAGGTGACTTGGACTAATGTGTGCATTTTCCTCAACACTAGAATCATTCTGGACTCACCTGAGTAATCAACAGTCATAGGAATGGGCAGTGTTCGTCTATATGGACAGCCGTCCATCTGTCCATCAACAACAAAATCAATGTTGAAGTTTACTCAAATGTTTTTGAAGCTACATAAAGCTTTGAAACTTGATAAAATAGCAGGGTTTCATTACCTCCAAACATGACCCCAGTCATTGTGTTGTGTTGGTATAACAATGTGTTGAGTTGTGTTGTGTTAACACTGTGTTGTTGTATCATTCCAGGCCACACAGCGGTGCCAGAGCACGTGTCACAAGCTGTATCAAGTTGTATTAACACTGTGTTGTGGTGTGTTAACACTGTGTTGGTGTATCATTTCAGACCACACAGCGGTGCCAGAGCACGTGTCACAAGCTGTATCAAGTTGTATTAACACTGTGTTGTGGTGTGTTAACGTTGTGATATGTTAACACTGTGTTGTGTCGTTATAACACTGTTTTGTGTCGTTATAACACTGTTTTGTGTCATGTTAACACTGTGTTGTGTTGTATTTACACTGTGTTGTGGTGTGTTAACACTGTTGTGGTGTGTTAACACTGTGTTGGTGTATCATTTCAGGCTACACAGCGGTGCCAGAGCACGTGTCACAAGCTGTATCAAGTTGTATTAACACTGTGTTGTGGTGTGTTAACACTGTGTTGTGGTGTGTTAACACTGTGTTGGTGTATCATTTCAGGCCACACAGCGGTGCCAGAGCACGTGTCACAAGCTGTGTTAACACTGTGTTGGTGTATCATTTCAGACCACACAGCGGTGCCAGAGCACGTGTCACAAGCTGTATCAAGTTGTATTAACACTGTGTTGTGGTGTGTTAACACTGTGTTGGTGTATCATTTCAGACCACACAGCTGTGCCAGAGCACGTGTCACAAGCTGTATCAAGTTGTGTTAACACTGTGTTGTGGTGTGTTAACACTGTGTTGGTGTATCATTTCAGACCACACAGCGGTGCCAGAGCACGTGTCACAAGCTGTATCAAGTTGTAGTAACACTGTGTTGTGTTGTAGTAACACTGTGTTGTGTTGTAGTAACACTGTTGTGTTGTAGTAACACTGTGTTGTGTTGTGGTAACACTGTGTTGTAGTAACACTGTTGTGTTGTAGTAACACTGTGTTGTGTTGTAGTAACACTGTGTTGTGTTGTGTTAACACTGTGTTGTGTTGTATTAACACTGTGTTGTGTTGTATTAACACTGTGTTGTATTGTGTTAACACTGTGTTGTGTTGTATTTACACTGTGTTGTGTTGTATTAACACTGTGTTGTGGTGTGTTAACACTGTGTTGTGGTGTGTTAACACTGTGTTGTGGTGTATTAACACTGTGTTGTGTGTTAACACTGTGTTGTGTTAACACTGTGTTGGTGTATCATTTCAGGCCACACAGTGGTGCCAGAGCACGTGTCACAAGCTGTATCAACTTGTGTTAACACTGTGTTGTTGTGTGTTAACGTTATGTTAACACTGTGTTGTGTCGTGTTAACACTGTGTTGGTGTATCATTTTAGGCCACACAGCGGTGCCAGGACATGTGTCACAAGCTGTATCAAGTTGTATTAACACTGTGTTGTGGTGTGTTAACACTGTGTTGTGGTGTGTTAACACTGTGTTGGTGTATCATTTCAGAACACACAGCGGTGCCAGAGCACGTGTCACAAGCTGTATCAAGTTGTATTAACACTGTGTTGTGGTGTGTTAACACTGTGTTGGTGTATCATTTCAGACCACACAGCGGTGCCAGAGCACGTGTCACAAGCTGTATCAAGTTGTATTAACACTGTGTTGTGGTGTGTTAACACTGTGTTGGTGTATCATTTCAGACCACACAGCGGTGCCAGAGCACGTGTCACAAGCTGTATCAAGTTGTATTAACACTGTGTTGTGGTGTGTTAACACTGTGTTGGTGTATCATTTCAGACCACACAGCGGTGCCAGAGCACGTGTCACAAGCTGTATCAACTTGTGTTAACACTGTGTTGTGGTGTGTTAACACTGTGTTGGTGTATCATTTCAGACCACACAGCGGTGCCAGGACACGTGTCACAAGCTGTATCAAGTTGTATTAACACTGTGTTGTGATATGTTAACACTGTGTTGTGGTGTGTTAACACTGTGTTGGTGTATCATTTCAGACCACACAGCGGTGCCAGAGCACGGGTCACAAGCTGTATCAAGTTGTATTAACACTGTGTTGTGGTGTGTTAACGTTGTGATATGTTAAAGGTGGTCGTCTACATTTTTGCTTTTTTTCAATAATCTTATGGTTAGATTTCACTAAAAAGTTATGTCAGATGATGAATGAACCATGGGGAAAAAAGTTATAGAAAAAAAAATATATGTAAAAAAAGATTTTATTTTTGGGTAGCGTGACTCACGCTTCCAATATTTTGTTTTCTGTTTGCTGAGAACATGTGCTTTGCCTAAAAATACTGACCAATCAAATTCATGTCACTATGCTTATAGCCACGCCCAAACAAGTGCAGCAACAGTTTGACACTGGAGCGCTGTCCACGCTTTTTTTTAAACGCACGAAATGCACGGGATTTGAGAGGAGTTTTGCGCTTGGCATTTTCCAAATAAGGATATCCTACTATGAGTACTACGCTGGAATACTACAATGAATTTTGAAACGGCTACACTGGCTTCGTCTTTCCTGATCGAAAGGGGGTGTATTGTTGATAATTGTAGATAATAGACTCTGCATTTTAATGGTCAAATGGCGATTTCGGTATAAAAATGTAGACAAGGACCTTTAACACTGTGTTGTGTTGTTATAACACTGTTTTGTGTTGTGTTGTGTTAACTGTTTTGTGTCGTGTTAACACTGTTGTGGTGTGTTAACACTGTTGGTGTATCATTTCAGGCCACACAGCGGTGCCAGGACACGTGTCACAAGCTGTATCAAGTTGTACAAGACACGCTCGTCAAATCGGTGGAACAACGGATGAATAACTCGTGACTCTTATTATGTGAATTAAAACTTGTGACTTTTGTGATGTGAATAAATGTGTTGTGGAACAACAGAGAGAAAAAAATATTTGACTGTTTTATGATGTTAATAAATGTTAGGTGGCTCACTTGGGCTGCTGTTTTATGATGTGAATAAATGTTTGGTGGCTCACTTGGGCTGCTGTATTTTTAAGCCGCCTTTATGTAATAAAGGGGTTCACTAGATTTGCTCTGTTTGTTTGTCCGGGTTGCATTTTTTTGTCAGTTTGTTTTTTGGTCTACAGGTAAGACTTGTATCTCTGGTACTCAGGGGTCAATTGAGCTCAAATGTGGCGAGTAGCTTGAAATTGTTAGGCATAGGGTGTGTGCAAAACATTATGTTCCTAACGGTAGTCAAACGGAAGATAATAGCTTTTACCGCCTTTACAAACCCAGCCAGGGGAAAAAAACAAATTAAAGGTTTCACATGAGGAAGCGCGTCTCAACCTAACACTTGACGTCGAAGAAATGTGCAGTAAGCAATTTAGAATCCATTAACAGCTAGTGTGAGTTTTATTCATGAAGCATGGGTGTTTTCACGAAGCATATGGGTGTGTAAACTACTCAGATTATATATTTTTGAAGCCGTCTGAGCTGTTTTCCAAGACGTTTTCAAGTGAAGGTGCACGCGTACTTCTTGGTTTGAAACTCCTGAATCACTCGCACATTGATCGGTTTTGGGAATTCCCGTTGTGTCCTGATCTAAAAATAATGGATCCATAAAAAAAAATGTTATCTTGACCCCGTTAAGGTCAATGCTTGTTAGACTGGTTGTTGATCGATGTAAACACAGCAACAAACAGCTAGACCTTCTAAACAATGCACAACAACAAACATCGATAAACTGGCCGACCAAAAAGCAACACAAACAAACTTCGCAGTAATCAGAAAAACTGCACATGCAGAAAGATGTATGTTCAATCAAATATATTTTATCCCCGAGTACGCAGTAGGAGGGTCCAGCAGACTTTAATTGTGTGTCTGTGTATCTGTCTGTCTGTCTGTCTCGACTTAACAGCTTATTGCTGGGAAACTACTGGGCGCAGTTCTTTCAAAAGTTGATACACTAACTTGATAATAGGTCCGATTGATCGTATTAAAACTTCATAATGTTACCTGGGACCTAAGCGACCAGCCTCAGCCGAACACGTCACGGAGTGACGAGAAAAGCGTGATTTACAAGCCAGCCAGCGGGTGCGGGGATTTGGTCTCGGCAAAGAAACAACAATGCAGTGTTTGTCTCGGTGAGACTGAAAGAGAGACGAGAGAGAGCGACAGGGACACACAGTGACCAAAGTGATCCGGGTTCAATTCCCGGCATGGGCGGTCTATTTTTTTTTTTTTTTTTAATTCTTGTTTACTATTGTTTATTATGAACGTTTTAATGTTTTATTTTACTGTAATAGTTTTTTTTAATTGTGTAAAATAAATTTTTTTTTTTTTTTTTTTAAATCCAAGTGATCCGGGTTCGATTCCCGGCATGGGCGGTCTATTTTTTTTTTTTTTTTTTTTAATTCTTGTTTTACTCTAATAATTTTTTTTATAATTTTTTTTAATCCACGTGCACAAGACAAAAACTTTCATACTGGGGGAGCGTACTCGGGTCCAGCGCCAGCGTTTTTTATTTACTGTGCAACATTGTGAGAACTTTGTGCAACATTGTACATTGTGTTGTGTGCAACGGATGCTCCATGTGTTGTGTGCGACGGATGCTCCGTACGTTATACCCCACGCTGGTGACCCCCCTCCCCAGTGGCGGCGTTGTAACACATCGAGTGACACCCGTGTCCCGGCAGAGTGAAACAGCACTGTCAAAGACATCAATACAAAGTATATAGAGTGAAACAGCACTGTCAAACACATCAATACAAAGTATATAGAGTGAAACAGCACTGTCAAACACATCAATAATATATAGAGTGAAACAGCACTGTCAAACACATCAATACAAAGTATATAGAGTGAAACACATCAATAGTATATAGAGTGAAACAGCACTGTCAAACACATCAATACAAAGTATATAGAGTGAAACACATCAATAGTATATAGAGTGAAACAACACTGTCAAACACATCAATAATATATAGAGTGAAACAGCACTGTCAAACACATCAATAATATATATAGAGTGAAACAGCACTGTCAAACACATCAATAATATATATAGAGTGAAACAGCACTGTCAAACACATCAATAATATATAGAGTGAAATAGCACTGTCAAACACATCAATACAAAGTATATAGAGTGAAACAGCACTGTCAAACACATCAATAATATATATAGAGTGAAACAGCACTGTCAAACACATCAATACAAAGTATATAGAGTGAAACAGCACTGTCAAACACATCAATACAAAGTATATAGAGTGAAACACATCAATAATATATAGAGTGAAACAGCACTGTCAAACACATCAATACAAAGTATATAGAGTGAAACAGCACTGTCAAACACATCAATAATATATATAGAGTGAAACAGCACTGTCAAACACATCAATAATATATATAGAGTGAAACAGCACTGTCAAACACATCAATACAAAGTATATAGAGTGAAACAGCACTGTCAAACACATCAATACAAAGTATATAGAGTGAAACAGCACTGTCAAACACATCAATACAAAGTATATAGAGTGAAACAGCACTGTCAAACACATCAATACAAAGTATATAGAGTGAAACAGCACTGTCAAACACATCAATAATATATAGAGTGAAATAGCACTGTCAAACACATCAATACAAAGTATATAGAGTGAAACAGCACTGTCAAACACATCAATAATATATAGAGTGAAACAGCACTGTCAAACACATCAATACAAAGTATATAGAGTGAAACAGCACTGTCAAACACATCAATAATATATAGAGTGAAACAGCACTGTCAAACACATCAATACAAAGTATATAGAGTGAAACACATCAATAATATATAGAGTGAAACAGCACTGTCAAACACATCAATACAAAGTATATAGAGTGAAACAGCACTGTCAAACACATCAATAATATATATAGAGTGAAACAGCACTGTCAAACACATCAATAATATATAGAGTGAAATAGCACTGTCAAACACATCAATACAAAGTATATAGAGTGAAACAGCACTGTCAAACACATCAATAATATATATAGAGTGAAACAGCACTGTCAAACACATCAATATATATATAGAGCTAAACAGCACTGTCAAACACATCAATATGAATATATAGAGCTAAACATGCACTGTCAAACACATCAATATAATATATAGAGTGAAACAGCACTGTCAGCACTGTCAAACACATCAATAATATATAGAGTGAAACAGCACTGTCAAACACATCAATATAATATATAGAGCTAAACAGCACTGTCAAACACATCAATATAATATATAGAGCTAAACAGCACTGTCAAACACATCAATAATATATAGAGTGAAACAGCACTGTCAAACACATCAATATAATATATAGAGCTAAACAGCACTGTCAAACACATCAATATAATATATAGAGTGAAACAGCACTGTCAAACACATCAATATAATATATAGAGTGAAACAGCACTGTCAAACACATCAATATAATATATAGAGCTAAACAGGCACTGTCAAACACATCAATATAATATATAGAGCTAAACATGCACTGTCAAACACATGGGGTTGACACGTGCCTCGACCTTGTGTCTTGACCGTATGTGGTTTTTTTCTTCCACCCTGGCTTGCCCCACGGACTCTGAATTTTGATCGTGATTTCAACAATATGTAATCTACCTTCGCCATGGCTTTATCAGTCTGTTCGATAAACATACATGGTTTACGGAACAGGACAAAACGCAAAACTATTTTTCATAATCTTAAAAAGAATGGATTTGATATTGTATGTTTGCAGGAAACCTACATAACAGACAGTGACGTTGAACAGTGGGAAAGGGAATGGGGAGGGAAAATCTTCCACGTTTCCTCTACCAGCCATAGTCTTGGACAAGTCATTTTAGTGAAAAAATCCTTTGCTTATGACGTTGCATGTGTTGTAAAATCTAAAAGAGTGCTTGAATTGGAAATCCACGCAGATGAAGAAAGTATATATATTTTTAACGTCTACAGTCCAAATGAAGTTCATGAGAAAAGGCTTTTTTACGAATTCCTCTCCAACTGTCTAAATGAGCGAATTTATGAGAAAAAAATTGTCTGTGGAGATTTTAATTGTGTACTTGATAATCAATTAGATATCATAAGCGGCGGAAAGCATAACAACACAGATGTTGAAATGTTTAAGACGATGTTGACTAAATGTGCATTAAACGATTTGTGGCGTTTGGCACATGGAGACGACAAGGAGTTTACATGGTACCGGAAAACTCCTTTCATAGCAAGAAGATTGGATTATATACTTGTGTCGGATAACATTTTAAATCGTGCACATGAGTGCGAAATTCAATCCGTTGCCCAGAGCGACCATAGAATGGTTAGAATGAAATACAGTCTGACTCATATGGAGAGAGGCCCGTCATACTGGAAATTTAACGACAGTTTATTGAAAGATAGAGTGTTTGTTGAAGGTTTAAACACCTTTTTGGAGAATTATGACAACGAGTATCTTGATTTTGATTCACAAGTTAAATGGGACCTATGTAAAATAAAAATTAAAGAATTTTCTATTGACTATTGTAAATGTAAAAAACGGCAAACAGTTGTAGACCAACAACAAATGCAAAAGGATTTGAATCAATTAGATAAACAGATATCCATGCACCCTGAAAATTCAACATTTATTGTTGAAAAGGAAAAATTAAAAGCAAAGTTGGAAATATATGATATTCAAAAGGCAAAGAGTGCTCAAATTCGATCCCGTGAAAAATATATCGAAGAAGGTGAAAAGAATACAAAATATTTTCTAAATATGGAAAAAGTGAAAGCTAATTTAAAATGTATGGACAGATTAATTGATGAAAATGGCTCTCAGATAACGACGCAAAAAGGTATTTTACAGGAGCAAGTGAGATTTTACAATAACGTGTTTGATAAAAATGGGAATTTTGTTGAGGAGGATGCTGAAAGTAAAGTTCTTAATTTAAATATTCCTCAGTTAAATGACGAACACAAATATGTTTTGGAAACTGATTTTACCGTGTTAGAAATCGGCAGGGCGCTGTATCTATTAAAAAATGGTTCGTCACCAGGTTTAGACGGATTGACTACAAGTTTCATGAAATTTTTTTGGCCTAAAGTAAAAAATATGGTGGTTAATTCCCTTCAAAATGCATTTAGAGTCGGTGAATTGTCAGATACTCAGAAAAGAGCAGTTATCACGTTAATTCATAAGGGTAAAGATTTGCCGAGAGATAGCCTTAAGAATTGGAGACCTATATCTGTAACCAATACAGATTATAAAATGCTGGCAAAATGTTTATCGCAGCGCTTATCTGGTGTTATTTCTGACCTCGTGTCGGAAGATCAGACAGGATTTATTAAGGGAAGAAAGGCAAGTAACTTGATTAGATTAATCGATGATGTCATTAATTACGCAAATGAAAGAAATCAACCCGGTATATTACTTGCCCTTGACTACGCCCGAGCCTACGATTCCATCTCAAAAGACTATGTGGTCTGGTCCTTTAAAAAATTTGGTTTTGGCGAAAAATTTGTGAAATGGATTAAAGTTCTAATGACAAACACCACGAGCTGCATAAATTATATGGGCTGGATTTCGGAAGAAATAAGTGTGAATTCCGGAATCCGTCAGGGATGTCCCCTCTCACCTTTGGCCTTCGTGCTTGCTGTAGAATTATTAGCAATCAAAATCCGAAGTCACCCCAATATTAAAGGATTTGCCTTACCAGATGTAGATTTTGCAGAACAAACATCGCGTATCCTGAAACTGGCTATGTACGCCGATGATATAACTGTTTTACTTCAAGATAAAAACGACATGGAAACGGTTTTGGAAATCATTGATGATTTCTCCAATATATCTCGCTTAAAATTAAATAAAAGTAAAACGGAAGCAATGTGGTTGGGATCGCGTAAAAACTGTCAAGAGAAATATTGCGATATTAAATGGAATACCCAGGTTAAAATCATGGGAATTATTTTTAAAAATGACATCCCGGCCTCTGAAATTATGGAAAATTGGTCCAAAAGACTTGAAAAAGTTGAACAAATCATTTGCAGATGGTCAAGAAGGAATTTAAGTATAAGCGGCAAATTGTGTATTATTAAGTCCTTCTTAGTTTCACAATTTGTTTACGCTATGCAGGCGCTTCTTGCCCCTGTTAAAGTTCTCGATAAGCTGAATACTATTTTGTTCAGATTTCTCTGGAAAAGGAAGTATTCAAATACAAAAGCCTTTGAAAAAGTTAAACGAAATGTATTGTGTAATGTGGTGGAAGAAGGTGGTATTAACATGATAAACGTCCACGATATGCAGACTTCTTTTTTACTCACATGGGCAGCAAAACTTCAACAACAAAAATATGAACCGTGGACAACGATTCCATTAAGTCTTTATCAGGTATTGGGAAGAAATTTACTTTGTTTTAAAGCCACAACACCACTAAAACTGTTTCAAGGTATTGAATGCATTCGATCAAACTTTTGGAAAGAAGTTCTCTTAAAATGGATCCATAATAAAGCATTGATTTATGAGAGAGAAGATCGCTTTGGTGATCAATGTTTATGGAACAATATAAATGTGATGTATAAAAATAAAAGCTTATATTTTAAAAAATGGATAGAAGCACACTTAGATACGGTGAAAGATATTTGGGATAACGGAGATATGATTCCTTTTAACCAGCTGTGCACAAAGATAGGATACAGTCCCTCTAGATTTTTTGAGTACGGCGCAATGAAGACCGCTGTGCGAGCGCTTGCACTTCACAAAAACACAGCCAGCCCGCGAGCAGGCGAACACAATAATGACCTTGACACGCGGAACCCTGTGATCACTAACCCTTCCGCGAGAAAGTTTCGCATACTGATAGTCCAGTCTAAAGCGAGCGAGCCTTGCGCTGTTACATTTTGGTTACATAAATATCAGGTTAAACTAGATCACAATTATTGGCTGTTAGCAAGCGAATGTACAAAAGAAGAAAGATTGAGATTGTTACAATGGAAAATTTTACATAATATTTATCCCACGAATATATTATTAAATAAAATGAAAATTAGAGAAACAAAATTATGTACATTTTGTAAACACATTGATTATGTTGAACACTTTTTTTGGCAGTGTGAGAAGTTGACGTGCTTTTGGGAAAATGTTGTCCATTATATTTTTAGAAATACAGGATTAAATGTGCACCTCTCAGAACACGATATCTTGTTTGGTTATCAACCTAATAATATATGCCAAAATAATAAGGTAATTAATCACATTATTTTGATTGCAAAAATGTGTATTAGTAAATATAAGTATGGTGATAGATACGATTTGAATAGTATATTGGAAAATGAAATGTACATTAGAAGATTGTGAGTACTGTATAAGTCGAGACGAGGTGAAGTTTGTTCATGGAACGTTTGATAATTTGAAGGAAAAAAAAAAAAAAAAAAAAAAAAAAGTATACATTATAAATGATACCACCACCATCATTACCCACCCCCACCCCCGCCTCTCTCTCTCTCTCTCTCTCTCTCTCTCTCTCTCTCTCTCTCTCTCTCTTTCTTCCTCTCTCTCATTCTCTCTCTCTCTCTCTCTCTCTCTCTCTCTCTCTCTCTCTCTCTCTCTCTCTCTCTCTCTCTCTCTCTCTCTCTCTCTCTCTCGTCTGTCTGTTATGTCTTAATGTTGTATATATATTTATACTTGCCATTTATGATACATGTTGAAGGATGAATGATGATACATTGTAGACGGATGCATGTTACGGATTAAAAGCCCCACAATGATGTGCTTGGCAAATACAAAAAAAAAAAAAAAAAAAAAAAAAAATATATATAATATATAGAGCTAAACATGCACTGTCAAACACATCAATATAATATATAGAGCTAAACATGCACTGTCAAACACATCAATATAATATATAGAGCTAAACAGCACTGTCAAACACATCAATAATATATATAGAGTGAAACAGCACTGTCAAACACATCAATAATATATAGAGTGAAACAGCACTGTCAAACACATCAATATAATATATAGAGCTAAACAGCACTGTCAAACACATCAATATAATATATAGAGTGAAACAGCACTGTCAAACACATCAATACAAAGTATATAGAGTGAAACACATCAATATAATAACCCAAATTAAAGCATTAATTCCTGTGTCATTTAATTAAAACTGTATATGCCAAAGATCACCTTTTGGATTAAATATTTCTTTTACAGGGATCACGTGACCGCCGCTCAAGTAAGTGTACCCTCAAAATCGACCAGACAAAAACGGAAGAGCCGAATGAAAAATCGACAAAAAATCACAATAGGCAAAACTTTGCAACTTTCACATACGAGAAGAAAGTCAAACCAATTATCTACCCTGAACAGATTATTTTGTTTTGCTACCTTGCGTATTTCGCGTGCTATGCTATTCCTACTGGTGCAGGTGTCGATCGCAAGAGCGGTCAAAAACGGAACCTTTTACGTCAATTTTTATGGCAAGCGATTCACAGAGCGCGGCGCGTTGTGCAGCGCAGCGATTCCCAGAGCGCGGCTATTGCTCTCACCAGCGCAGATTGTTGACGCGCTTTATTTTTGTACATGCATGATTATCAGCAACATTTTACACTCTTTCTTTGGACACTCAAAAGCAACTTCAGGGCCGCAAGACTACAAAATTGCACTTTCTGCAGACTGAATATACGCGTTCAAATCAACCGGAAAAAAACCCACTGAAAAAACGGTCTGCGCATGCGCGAATTCCAAAATGGCTGCTGAAGTATTAACTGGTGTGACACCGATTAACAGTTCCGCGGCACTGTACTCGGATAATTGTTTAAAAACGTCATCCCAGTTTAAAAACTCAGCTCCTTTCCATATAGTAGAAACCATGCAATGACATGTTATGACTGCCAAGTATTCAAGGCCGGTGTCACGAACTGAAAACTCTGCCTGAACAATCCTTCTCATTGCGGTCAATGCGCATGCGCTAACATGGGGAGATTAATCAGGTCGTGAACAACCTAACCCTAACCCTTACCCTTAACCTAATCCTAACCCTAATCCTAACCCTAACCCGAACCCTAACCCATGGTTCGATCGGTCAAAGGGTCGCATTTTGTAAGTCCAAGATTGGCGCATGCGCATTGACCGCAATGAGAAGGATTGTTCAGCAGAGGTAGGCACGTTTTTCGGCGCATTATGGTGAATTCAGTTGAAAGAGTGAGAGAGAGAGAATGGAGCTCTGTTTTTCGTTTCTCAAAAAGATCAGATAGATGTAGCTGTTGTAAACTTTGCGATTGTGAAGGAAATGTATCGGCAGAATACATCGCGCGTCGTGAATCGCAGCGCTCCTCGTAGCGCCGCGCGTTGTAAATCGCAACGCTGCACAACGCGCCGCGCGCTGTGAATCCACTTCGAATTTTTATGGGTATCATGTCAAAAAGCGCTACATCATGTTCGCAATGACTTGGTGGATTGCTTTGAAACTTTCAGAATATTTTACCAACATACTAGAAATACTTCGTGCGAAAGTTTGGATCGTTACGGTTTTTTATCCAGATGTGACGCAATGTTTCGGAAAATGTTGTTAGACTTGTCGTCCAAAAAAATTCATGACTTTGCATATCTACAGATAAATGATTGATACAGATTCTGTCTAAGTTTCATTTGCGTGTAGCTACTGGCGTTAATTTGCTAGTCAGTCATGCAAACTCATGAGGAAAAAATGGAACGTTCACGCTGTTTCGCGCTTACAGCTGTTATCGCTGCGTGCCTCTTAAAACATGCTACGGTCACGCTTGGCTGGGCATCCCTGTGGCACCAGAATCATCGCTTAAATATGTAGCGTGTTTACTGGTCCAACAAATCTGCGTCAGTGCTTGATTTACTTATTGGGAGTGACATGCATTGAAAGATCGTAAAGATTGTCAATATATTGTCCTGATGTACGCTCAAGAGAGATCAAATGTTTTGATAGATCGTAAAGATTGTCAACATGTTGTTCTGATGTATGCTTAAAGGCACAATAAGCCTCCCGCCGTAAACCATCACAGAGCTCCCCAAGCGCCGTCTACATACAGTACAAGCATACTTCCATTTGAACGCTCACCGAACGGGAACATCCTGGCTGCTTTCTGTCGAGCGTGAGAAATTTTCAAAGAATTTATTTTTGTGGACTTGCTCCTCTACAACAATGGCGCCTCGTTTTGGTGCTGGACGGCTGTTATGAAGATTCAACTATACCGGAAATCAGTCACGCCCGGACAGTAAGCCTCCCGTAAACCATCACAGATACTGTCAGGCTTTTACACACAGTACAAACACCCTTCCATTTGAACGCTCACCAAACGGGAACATCCTAGGTGCCCTACGTAAAGAGCGAGCAATTTTTAAAGAATTAATTTTGCAGCATGATTGTCTCGAACACTTTTTGGACCCATCCTGAACTCAGGTCAACTGAAATGAGTTACTTCCCTTCGGGTCTGATTCTATCGATGTTAACTGGCCATAGCCGTGGATCGATGATTATCAGAATGTTTTTGGACCGTGGTGCGTTTTTGCGCTAGACCTAACTTTTAAAATCTAAATAATAAATTGACAGCTTGTTACACAAACATTCTTTAATCATAAAAGAATTCTTTTTTCATCAAGACAAGATCAGTACAATTCGAAGTTGTGAAAGTTTGAAAAAAGAAAAGCCCGGAAGCAGGGTCACGCAAGGGTCGTAGCAGGCGACGGTTTATGCATATCGCCGATCCTCTCAACAGTCAAAAGCCATCGCTAGAGTTCTTGTGAACCACAGCCGTTTGTTTCGTGCATAAAAACGTGCTATTGTAGATAAGCTCACATCGAGTCGCATTCAAATGACTAACTGACGACTACATTGTGAAAAAGGGAAACTGGATCACAAGGGTTCACGATGGCTCAGGGGTAAGATAAACCACGCAAAAATAAATTCTTTAAAAATTGTTCGCTCTTTACGGACTCCTAGGATGTTCTCAATCGGTGAGTGTTTAAATGAAAGGGTGTTTGTACTGTGTGTAAAAGCCTGACCGTATCTGTGATGGTTTACGGGAGGCTTACTGTGCCTTTAAGTGAGATCAAATGTTTTGATAAATCGTAAAGATTATCATTATTGTTTATCTGGCAAATGACGAACAATTCTTTGCAAAGTGAACCATGGAACTGCCTCTGTCGAAGATGAGTTGTGATTTTTTGTCAACTTGTGTGAAGTAGTTAGATGTTGATAGGAGATATGATTGTTGGTATTGGAACGATTGTGTGGAATGTGTATTTTAGAACTTATTATTTTTAGAGAAATATTGTATTAGTCATTTGATGTTGGTTGTTTTTGTGTGAAAGTTTTGAAATGATTGTTTGAGGATGGAGAATATTATGTTCTTTGAAGGTCAAACATTTTTTTTAATTTTTCTAATTCTGGCATGTCGCCAGGAGCCGACAGTCTTAGTTGGGGAGGATGTGAGCTTGTGACTGAGCGACAGTTACGGTACACATGTACTTTTGCGCATCCGTGAACTTGAGGACTCATGGTACATCTGTGCTATCGAGGATTCAAACCTGTACTATCGGGGATCCATTAAGGTTTCCGAGACTGTGTTTTGTCTGTATTGAAATGGTCTGGCGGAAGAGCCGATCCTTTAATTTGCATAGGTAAAATGATCGCTTTTCGCCGTACCCGACACCCCTCTGAGTTGAATTTGTTTTGACCTTGTGACGTAGGAACGCGGGATGTTGTGGGCTGGGGCCTTCACTTTCGCTGATGCTTTGAGCGGAACAGACCTGTGTCTGGTGAGCGGTCGCGTGGCAAGGTTTGCTACGGGCAGAAAGGAAACAGTAATGTGACGTGCATTCTGTGATTTACAGAATGGCAGAGGGGTTCAGTAGACGGGGTTTCAGTTAGGTTTCGTAGATTGGATTTAGTTAGGGTTTGTTAGATTTTTTTTTGGGGGGGGGATTGTTTTTAGGTTGCTTACCTAAATGTTTTAACATAGAGGGGAGAATCGAGACGAGGGTCGTGGTGTATGTGTGTGTGTGTGTGTGTGTGTGTGTGTGTGTGTGTGTGTGTGTGTGTCTGTGTGTCTGTGTGTGTGTGTGTGTGTGTAGAGCGATTCAGAGTAAACTACTGGACCGATCTTTATGAAATTTTTCATGCGAGTTCCTGGGTATGATATCCCCAGACTTTTTTTTCATTTTTTTGATAAATGTCTTTGATGACGTCATATCCGGCATTTTGTAAAAGTTGAGGCGGCACTGTCACACCCTCATATTTCAATCAAATTGATTGAAATTTTGGCCAAGCAATCTTCGACGAAGGCCGGACTTTGGTATTGCATTTCAGCTTGGAGGCTTACAAATTAATTAATGACTTTGGTCATTAAAAATCTGAAAATTGCATTTAAAATGTGTTTTTTATAAAACGATCCAAAATTACATTTATCGTATTCTTCATCGTTATCTGATTCCAAAAACATATAAATATGTTATATTCGGATTAAAAACAAGCTCTGAAAATTAAAAATATAAAAATTATGATTAAAATTAACTTTCCGAAATCGATTTAAAAAGAATTTCATCTTATTCCTTGTCCGTTCCTGATTCCAAAAACATATAGATATGATCTGTTTGGATTAAAAACACGTTCAGAGAGTTAAAAAGAATAGAGATATAAACAAGTCGCGTAAGGCGAAATTACTACATTAATTTTAGTCAAGCTGTGGAACTCACAGAATGAAATTGAACGTAGTCCGCCGCTAGTGCAAAAGGCAGTGAAAGTGACGAGCCTGTTTGGCGCGGTAGCGGTTGCGCTGTGCTTCATAGCACGCTTTACTGTACCTCTCTTCGTTTTAACTTTATGAGCGTGTTTTTAATCCAAACATATCATATCTATATGTTTTTGGAATCAGGAACCGACAAGGAATAAGATGAAAGTGTTTTTAAATTGATTTCGAAAATTTAATTTTGATCATAATTTTAATTTTTTTTAATTTTCAGAGCTTGTTTTTAATCCAAATATAACATATTTATATGTTTTTGGAATCAAAAAATGATGAAGAAAAAGATGAACGTAAATTTGGATCATTTTATAAAAAAAAAAATTTTGTACAATTTTAAGATTTTTAATGACCAAAGTCATCAATTAATTTTTAAGCCACCAAGCTGAAATGCAATACCGAAGTCCGGCCTTCGTCGAAGATTGCTTGGCCAAAATTTCAATCAATTTGATTGAAAAATGGGGGTCAGTGTGACAGTGCCGCCTCAACTTTTACAAAAAGCCGGATATGACGTCATCAAAGACATTTATCGGAAAAATTTCATAAAGATCGGTCCAGTAGTTTACTCTGAATCGCTCTACACACACACACGCACACACACACACACACACACAAACACACACACACACACACATACATTCACCACGACCCTCGTCTCATTCCCCCTCCATAAAAAAGCGTGCTATCCTCCTCAGCGCAACCGCTACCGCGCTTTTATGGATTGTTAATTTCACTGCCTTTGCCACGAGCAGTGGACAGACGATGCTACGAGTGTACGGTCTTGCGGAACAAATGCAATGCGTTCAGTTTCATTCTGTGAGTTCGACTGAGCTTGACTAAATGTTGTATTTTCGCCTTACGCGACTTGTTTTTAGACTTCGTTTGTTTAGATTAGAGTTTCATCGGGTCTTTTGATTTTTTAGACTATATTTCTAGAGTGGGGATCTAGAGTGTAGTTTTAAAGCATAGTTTTAGAGTGGGGATCTAGAGTATAGTTTTAGAGTGGGGATCTAGAGTATAGCGGTTTTAGAGTAAAGGATTTAGAGTATTGTTTTGGTTTGTTCTAGTTTTAGAGAGTAGAACACATTGGAAGTTTTGTATTGAAGGTAAACCCCCGTTTTCCCACACATTTCCCATCACCATCATTTGGAAATTAAAGAATCTATTAATTTAACATGTGTCAGCTTGTTTTGATTGTTTGAGTTTGGAGAGAAAGGGGCACTCGGTTACAAATATATAGAGTGAAACACGGCACTGTCAAACACATTAATAATATATCGAGTGAAACAGCACTGTCAAACACAGCAATAGAAAGTATCATTAAGGGCAGGAGCTACCTTATAATACACCGTTTTTCTCTTCAAGTCATTTGACCACAACATTCATGAAACAGAACTGTTTGTGTAAAAAATTGGTGTGCATTTGCTTCAATGTATGAAGAATAGAATAATAGTATATGATCAAAAACAAATTTGCTTTTAGTTTTAGATTGACTCTGTAAAAACTATTAAATAAAAAAATAAGCAAAGCGATGAATCGAAACATGTTAGTTCATGAATGACAAGATAATTTCAAAACTATTCATCAGAATGATTTCAACT
Organism: Littorina saxatilis; assembly: GCF_037325665.1. Classification (NCBI taxonomy): domain Eukaryota; kingdom Metazoa; phylum Mollusca; class Gastropoda; order Littorinimorpha; family Littorinidae; genus Littorina; species Littorina saxatilis. The sequence continues at coordinate 241,358 of NC_090255.1, forward strand.
TTAGAAGAAAAGTTTTAGACATGATGATAAATATTTTGAAAGGCTAAGGTCAAGAAAAAAGTTACAGTCATACAAATGTTGACTTTGTGGGTACAAAATGTATGAAAACTGGAAAATTTGTATCTCTTGAACTTTTAAACAAAAGATCTATCATCATGTCTAAAACATTTCTGCTCAAGTTGAAATCATTCTGATGAATAGTTTGGAAATGATCTTGTCATCCATGAACTAACATGTTTGGATTCATAGCTTTGCTTATTTATTTTTTTTAATAGTTTTTACAAAGTCAATCTAAAACCAAATTTGTGTTTGATCATATACTATTATTCTGGCGGGGTAAAAAACGGTCATACACGTAAAATTCCACTCGTGCAAAAACACGAGTGTACGTGGGAGTTTCAGCCCACGAACGCAGAAGAAGAAGAAGATACTATTATTCTACATACATTGAAGCAAATGCACACCACATTTCAACACAAACTGTGTAGCTTTCTTAAGGTAGATAGCTCCTTTCCTTCAATACATGACTAGCTAGCTCCTCCCCTTCAATACATGACTAGCTCCTCCCCTTCAATACATGACTAGCTAGCTCTTCCCCTTCAATACATGACTAGCTCCTCCCCTTCAATACATGACTAGCTAGCTCTTCCCCTTCAATACATGACTAGCTCCTCCCCTTCAATACATGACTATAGCTCCTCCCCTTCAATACATGACTAGCTAGCTCCTCCCCTTCAATACATGACTAGCTCCTCCCCTTCAATACAAGACTAGCTCCTCCCCTTCAATATATGACTAGCTCCTCCCCTTCAATATATGACTAGCTCCTCCCCTTCAATATATGACTAGCTCCTCCCCTTCAATACATGACTAGCTCCTCCCCTTCAATACATGACTAGCTCCTCCCCTTCAATACATGACTAGCTCCTCCCCTTCAATACAAGACTAGCTCCTCCCCTTCAATATATGACTAGCTCCTCCCCTTCAATATATGACTAGCTCCTCCCCTTCAATATATGACTAGCTCCTCCCCTTCAATACATGACTATAGCTCCTCCCCTTCAATACATGACTAGCTAGCTCCTCCCCTTCAATACATGACTAGCTCCTCCCCTTCAATACATGACTAGCTCCTCCCCTTCAATACATGACTATAGCTCCTCCCCTTCAATACATGACTAGCTAGCTCCTCCCCTTCAATACATGACTAGCTCCTCCCCTTCAATACAAGACTAGCTACTCCCCTTCAATACATGACTAGCTCCTCCCCTTCAATACATGACTAGCTAGCTCCTCCCCTTCAATACATGACTAGCTAGCTCCTCCCCTTCAATACATGACTAGCTCCTCCCCTTCAATACATGACTAGCTAGCTCCTCCCCTTCAATACATGACTAGCTCCTCCCCTTCAATACATGACTAGCTCCTCCCCTTCAATACATGACTAGCTAGCTCCTCTCCTTCAATACATGACTATAGCTCCTCCCCTTCAATACATGACTAGCTAGCTCCTCCCCTTCAATACATGACTAGCTCCTCCCCTTCAATACATGACTAGCTAGCTCCTCCCCTTCAATACATGACTAGCTAGCTCCTCCTCTTCAATACATGACTAGTCCTTACAATCCTCATTTGAAGTCAGAAAGTGAAGCCTGCAGTTGGTAACATGTTAAAATGGTGACAATGACGACAATGTTGATGACAATGACGATGATGACTCACTTGGAAGCCGTGTGCGCAGTCCTTGGCGGAGTCCAGACAGGGGAAGTGACGCAGGTTGGGGCGCCCCCTACGGTGTGGGGCCAGCACATAGTCACAGCTAGGGTCCACTTTAGTCGGCGCCCAGTTGTCAGGGCAACCGTCTGAAATCATTCACACACAGTTAGTTGTCAGGGCAACCGTCTGAAATCATTCACACACAGTTAGTTGTTAGGACAACCATCTGAAATTATTCACACACAGTTAGTTGTCAGGACAACCATCTGAAATTATTCACACACAGTTAGTTGTCAGGACAACCATCTGAAATCATTGACATGCAGTCACTGAGTCAGTGCAGCTTTAAGCTCTGTCCAAACATCTTCTTCAGTCTCGAGAAATCACAGTTGTCAAACATTGTCCAATTTCACTTAGGTCTTCATTTGTTTGTTCTATAAAAACTCCTGATGCTTTGTTTCACAGATGGAGTTACTTAATGCAAAATGTCATCTCATCAAGTTATTGTCATATGTTACACTTTGAAATATTTTGCGGTTACTTACATACTTTACTGTGTGAAATAATTGCAGTTACTTACATACTTTACGGTGTGAAATAATAGCGGTTACTTACATACTTTACTGTGTGAAATAAATGCAGTTACTTACATACTTTACGGTGTGAAATAAATGCAGTTACTTACATACTTTACTGTGTGAAATGCAGTTACTTACATACTTTACTGTGTGAAATAATAGCGATTACTTACATACTTTATGTTGTGAAATGCAGTTACTTACATACTTTACAGTGTGAAATGCAGTTACTTACATACTTTACGGTGTGAAATGCAGTTACTTACTTTACCGTCGGTGTGAAATGCAGTTACTTACATACTTTACTGTGTGAAATAAATGCAGTTACTTACATACTTTACAGTGTGAAATGCAGCTACTTACATACTTTACGGTGTGAAATAATTGCAGTTATTTACATACTTTACTGTGTGAAATAATTGCGTTTACTTACATACTTTATTACTGTGTGAAATAAATGCAGTTACTTAAATACTTTACAGTGTGAAATGCAGTTACTTACATACTTTACTGTGTGAAATAAATGCAGTTACTTACATACTTTACAGTGTCAAATAAATGCAGTTACTTACATACTTTACAGTGTGAAATGCAGTTACTTACATACTTTACGGTGTGAAATAATTGCAGTTACTTACATACTTTACGGTGTGAAATAATTGCAGTTACTAACATACTTTACTGTGTGAAATAAATGCAGTTACTTATATACTTTACGGTGTGAAATCGGTTGGCCTAGTGGAAAGGCGTCCGCCCCGTGATCGGGAGGTCGTGGGTTCGAACCCCGGCCAGGTCATACCTAAGACTTTAAAATTGGCAATCTAGTGGCTGCTCCGCCTGGCGTCTGGCATTATGGGGTTAGTGCTAGGACTGGTTGGTCCGGTGTCAGAATAATGTGACTGGGTGAGACATGAAGCCTGTGCTGCGACTTCTGTCTTGTGTGTGGCGCACGTTAAATGTCAAAGCAGCACCGCCCTGATATGGCCCTTCGTGGTCGGCTGGGCGTTAAACAAACAAACAAACAAACAAACAAACGGTGTGAAATAATTGCAGTTACTTACATACTTTATGGTGTGAAATGCTGTTACTTACATACTTTAAGGTGTGAAATAATTGCAGTTACTTACATACTTTACGGTGTGAAATGATTGCAGTTACTTACATACTTTACTGTGTGAAATGATTGCAGTTACTTACATACTTTACAGTGTGAAATGCAGTTACTTACATACTTTACGGTGTGAAATAATTGCAGTTATTTACATACTTTACTGTGTGAAATAATTGCGGTTACTTACATACTTTACTGTGTGAAATAAATGCAGTTACTTACATACTTTACAGTGTGAAATGCAGTTACTTACATACTTTACGGTGTGAAATAATTGCAGTTACTTACATACTTTACGGTGTGAAATAATTGCAGTTACTAACATACTTTAATTACGGTGTGAAATAATTGCAGTTACTTACATACTTTACGATGTGAAATAATTGCAGTTACTTACATACTTTACGGTGTGAAATGATTGCAGTTACTTACATACTTTACAGTGTGAAATGCAGTTACTTACATACTTTACGGTGTGAAATAATTGCAGTTACTTATATACTTTACGGTGTGAAATAATTGCAGTTACTCAGTACATACTTTACGGTGTGAAATAATTGCAGTTACTTACATACTTTACGGTGTGAAATGATTGCAGTTACTTACATACTTTACGGTGTGAAATGATTGCAGTTACTTACATACTTTACGGTGTGAAATGATTGCAGTTACTTACATACTTTACTGTGTGAAATAAATGCAGTTACTTACATACTTTACAGTGTAAAATGCAGTTACTTACATACTTTACGGTGTGAAATAATTGCAGTTACTAACATACTTTACGGTGTGAAATTATTGCAGTTACTTACATACTTTACGGTGTGAAATGATTGCAGTTAGTTACTTACATACTTTACGGTGTGAAATAATTGCAGTTACTAACATACTTTACGGTGTGAAATGATTGCAGTTACTTACATACTTTACGGTGTGAAATGATTGCAGTTACTTACATACTTTACGGTGTGAAATGCTTGCAGTTACTTACATACTTTACGGTGTGAAATTCAGTTACTTACATACTTTACGGTGTGAAATTCAGTTACTTACATACTTTACGGTGTGAAATGCAGTTACTTACATATACCTACGGTGTGAAATAATTGCAGTTACTTACATACTTTACGGTGTGAAATAATTGCAGTTACTTACATACTTTACAGTGTGAAATGCAGTTACTTACATGCGGCAGCCAGCCATCCCAGAAGACACAGGAGTAGGATGGTTTTCATCGTCACGCGGTTTACACGTCTCGCACACCGTCTGTGTTGTAGCCAAGTGATGGATGTACTTTTTCACACATACTTTTATATTGTCCATAGCGGACACACGAGACGGACACTCGAGACAGACCCGGGCCTCTTGACAGGGTGTAGTGCCATATAAATATAGGTCCCTGCGTATATACAATGTCACGCCACTGCTCGATCACTGCACTTTCCCCGGCTGACAGTGCTACTCAGCTGTTTTGTTCTCACCAGTTTTATTAGTTTTATACTGTTGCTACCCTCTGTATTTGTTATTACGAGGCTGTTCGCGGATATAATGTTTGGATATTTTTCTATAATTATCCCTTTGTTGTTCGCAGCAGAGTACACAACGTCTTTTGACGCTATCAACAAGATAAACAGTGTCCTATGGCTATAAACTTATCAGCCTTGTAACATGTTAGCTCCCTGGATCGCATTCAACACCTGGAAGTATGTGTGTGTGTGCGTGTGGGAGTGAGTGTGCTCAAGTGTAAGGGAGACTGGGGCAGGGTGGGACTTTTTTTTATTTTTTTTAATCAATTGCAATTTTCTAACACCTAATTTTCAAAATAAACACAAATACGATCTTTTTATAAACTTTATTGAATTAAAAACATAAAAACGTAACTTAATTTGATATTAAATATGCCATTTTTAAGCAAATAACCGTTGAAAATGAAACAAAATCCGGGGCAGGATGGGACGAAGTGGGGCAGGCTGGGACACACTGTGGGGCAGGGTGGGACTGTCCCACCCTGCCCCGTCCCACCCTGCCCCTGCTTTGTCCCAAACTGCCCCATACACAAAGTATACTAGTTGAGTAATTCAAAAACAAGAAACCCTTTTCCACCATTATTAACCATTTTCAACGTAGAAGGTAATTTTTTTACCGATCGACCAACATAGTGACTTGCTTATTGACCTTTTGCCACAGGTAAAAATAAACCGTTCAGAAAAATAACACTTAAAAGTATGTTTAAGTAACATCCATGACAGGTTGTGATGGCGCTCTTTTTCTGGACTGAGATGCTGTTTTCTCTGCTTTCTTTTTCTTTGCACTGACGTTTTCTTCAATGATGTTCTTTTCTGGTGTATCAGTGAGAATGCGACTGGATCCCAAAGGTCGTCCTGTACGCTTGCGAGAGTTTTTCGGAACACTAGCGTGTGGTCTTACATCTGCTGGTGCATGGGAGAAGCTAGATTCTACTTCTACTGATATTGGAGAAGATGGTGGTTGTTCTTGTTGGAGAGGCGACGCTCGTGGTTGTTCTTGTTGGAGAGGCGACGCTGGTGGTTGTTCTTGTTGACGAGGCGGTTCTGGTAGCTGTTCTTGTTGGCAAGTCGGCTCTTGGGGTTGTTCTTGTAGGTGAGCCGATTCGGCTTCCTCTGCTAATTCTTTGGAGAACATCTCACTGTCAAGAGGATAGATTCCTGTGGCTTTGAAGCCGCTGATTATGTTTTCCATTCGGAAAGCTCTGGGATATGCACTCACATCTCACTGTCAAGAGGATAGATTCCTGTGGCTTTGAAGCCGCTGATTATGTTTTCCATTCGGAAAGCTCTGGGATATGCACTCCCAAGAATGGTGGACACATGATGAATCGTGGTCCTCGTCCCCGGATGCATGTACATCCACCTTGACAGGGCCTTGTTGTATTCAGTTTTCAAAGGCCCGAACACTCCGACATCAAGGGGTTGCATCCGATGTGTACAGTGGGGTGGAAGGCTTAATAGCACCACCCCTTCTCCCTGCAATGGTTGATAGCTGCCAGGGAAATGTGGGACTCGTGGTTATCCAGTACCAGCAAGACTTTGTTGTCAGGCGAACAATTGACATGCTCAGTAAAATGTTCCAAACATTCCACAAACAGAGACTTTGTCATCCAGCCGCCAGAACGTGAACCCAGTCCTTTTGTCCCTGGAGGTGCATTTATTGTCATATGGTCATGGAAATTCACCAGCGGAAATATCAGACAAGGTGGGATGCTGTTTCCAATGGCATTGACAATTGCCAACATAGTAACAAGTTCACCTCTCTCCTGTGACACTACCTGAGACACCTGCTTTACTCCCGACTGCGCCAAGACTTTAGTCGGTTTCAGGGACGTCATCAAAGCGGTTTCATCCGTGTTGAATATCCTGTCAGGGGTCAGGATATGCTTTTCGTAGAGATGTTGAAGCTTCTTGAAAAACTCGTCAACGTTGTTTCTGTTGAACGCCATCGTCCTCGCCAAGCTGACTGCTTCTGGGATTCGAATTGATATCTCTGGATGCCTTTTGCGAAATGCTAAGACCCAGTCTTCACCTGCACGTTTATTCCTTGTCCAGCTTGGAGGACAGACTTTTAGGGTTTTTGTTTGCGAGATCAAATGCGAGTGATCTCAAAGTCATTGAATCGATAGGAAATCCATACTTTGAAGCCTGGATTATGTATTCCACCAACTCCTGTTCTTCGGCATTCGTAAAGACTTGTCGAGTGTTGCACTGAGATGTCAAGGAGGAGATTTTGCCACGGGACATCGCTCGCCCAAGGCTACTTTTCGACACAGAAAACATCCTTGCAGCCTCGCGAAATGACAAACCTTCTTTCACAGCTTCCACCGTATCCTTCATATTTTGCACTGGTTTTGAAGTCCATTGCGTCTTTCTCTTGTATGTTCTCACCATCTGAAAGTCGACAAAAGATTTAAGACAAACACTACACAAACTACAGAGAGAGAAAGAGAGAGAGAGAGAGAGAGAGAGAGAGAGAGAGAGAGAGAGAGAGAGAGAGAGAGAGAGAGAGAGAGAGAGAGAGAGAGAGAGAGAGAGAGAGAGAGAGAGAGATAAAGAGAGAGAGAGAGAGAGAGAGAAAGAGAGAGACAAAGAGAGAGACAAAGAAAGAGAGAAAGAGAAAAACACAGCATGGTTATGCCAACACCGAATTAATAATACCACACCGTCTCTCTCTCTCTCTCTCTCTCTCTCTCTCTCTCTCTCTCTCTCTCTTGCATAAAACCAATGTTATACAACTTATCAACTTTTAATAATTAAAGACATAGACAAAACCTCTAAGGGGGCAGGGTGGGTCAAAGCTGGGGCAGGGTGGGACAGTCCCACCCTGCCCCAGCCTTGTCCCACCCTACCCCGTCCCACCCTGCCCCAAGGCGGTTAATTTGATAAAATGAAAAAATGGCCACAGATCTAACGTGTAAACATCTTTGAAATGTTCGATAAATATGAGTGAATAATGACATAATCTGGTTATATATGGTTTAATAGGGTGCGTAAAAAGACATTATATACAAATAAGAAGTTTGTGACAGTCGAAAATTTACTTACAGTGCTTCTTTTCAGGCAAACATCGACTGCTGGCAAACGTCTGTGCCCACACCATTAACAGTTGGCGCCAGTCTGGCTGAGTAGTTTCCCTTCATGGCGGCAAATTCAAACTTTTAAAAAAAATCAAGATAACATGGCTAAATTGCGCTGTCCCACCCTGCCCCATGTCCCAGGGTACCCCAGTCTCCCCTATGTGCTTGCAAACATATGACGTTTTACCTTTACTGCTTACTTTAGAGAGACTCAGAGAGAGAGAGAGAGAGAGAGAGAGAGAGAGAGAGAGAGAGAGAGAGAGAGAGAGAGAGAGAGAGAGAACAATAGCAAATTTGCACGTGTTTTATTTATTTTTAGAATGACGTCATTTGTATTCTTACGTAATTTCCTTTCTGTTTTTACGTCATCGTTTGTTTTGATTCCATTACATGATTACTGAAGAAGGAGTTTTCACTCCGAAATATTTATTTCATTTTGGTGTTTGGGTGTTATTTTTTATTCTTATTCAGTTTTATTAGTGACAAAGCATTTCGCTGAATGGTCACGTTTTGTTCACTTAAAGATACATGTACTTGCATAACAGAAGTGAGAAACATCCAAAAACAAATTGACTGCCAACGTTCCTAGTTTCAGAATTAAAAAAACAAGAAAGGTAAGTTGTTGGTACGTTTAATTGGACAGAACAAAACAATTAACAGAAGTGAGGTGTTTTTTATTTAATGTTTTGCGTGAAAGATATGCTCAACCGTTTGATTTTGAATGTATGACACATAAACGCCGAGAATGACACAGAAAACGAAAGTGCAGTTACGTGTGTAAGAGTCGTGTCCCTTATACCGACATTAACAACTCTGTTTGCCCAGTGCAGTTAATTCGGAGTTAACTCCCTTACGAAGCAACACGAAACAAGGCGCGTTATTCGAGGGATACTTGGATCAAAGGCACCTAGCTTCAGTGACTGGTCTGTAAGCACAGAATATCAAGAATGAGTTGTACAGTGCTGAGATGCCATCAGTGCGGTACATTTCAGGTCCATCAACAGAAAAAGACGAAGAAATGGACGTGCAAAATGTGCAACGAAAAACAGTCGTTTGTGAAGGTATAGTAATTAGTATCCGAGCACACAGTGACACTGACTGACTCAGTTAACTGTTGAGTAAATCAATATCACAGTATAGGCCTACTATCTATTACAGTCGTTCTTGTTCGTCCTTCTTAGTTCTAGTTCCCAGATCTCCTACAGAAACATCCACAACTAACAAACCGATTAGGATGGCATATATATATAGATATATATAGATATATATATATATACAATTAGAAGGTTGGGAAATAAAAACAACAACCGTTGTCAGGGATGCATAGCCTATGTTCCAACAACCGTTGTCAGGGATGCACAGCCTATGTTCCAACAACCGTTGTCAGGGATGCACAGCCTATGTTCCAAAATTTCAACTAGCCAAACAAAAGTGAGAAAGGTTCTCCTGCACATCATTTCTGATACGCACTCGGAGTGTATACAGGGGTCAGAATCTTGTATACACTCGGAGTGTATACAGGGCCAGGGGTCAGAATCTTGTATACACTCGGAGTGTATACAGGGGTCAGAATCTTGTATACACTCCGGCGTTAAACTTCCGGTCGCGAAACGAATTTGCAATTCGACACCACTTTGCGATAGGAACACAGAGCATTTGATTATAAGGGATCAGCTTGTACTCCCCCGGCTCGTTACCCCCCCTTAGGGTTAGGGTTAGTAACAAGCCGGGGGAGTAACGAGCCGGGGGAGTAACGAGCCGGGGGAGTAACGAGATGCTCCCGATTATAAGAGTACAAAGAAACGAAAATAATCTGATGCTGCACGGCCTTTGCTGTAATGTAGATTACATTTTCGGGGTGTAAGACCAGACACTGAACCGCATCAACACTCGGAGTGTATACAGACTCATCGATCCGGCATACACTCGGAGTGCGTATAGCTTTTGCCTTTGTGATATTTAATTTTGCTGTGAGAAAAGCAGTCATTGTATCAAAGTGAATGATTTCTACAGGTGTATGCGGACAGCAGTGGTGCCGAGTGTTGCGATGTTGTACAGAGTGAATGATTTCTACAGGTGTATGCGGACGGCAGTGGTGCAGAGTGTTGCGATGTTGTACAGAGTGAATGATTTCTACAGGTGTATGCGGACAGCAGTGGTGCCGAGTGTTGCGATGTTGTACAGAGTGAATGATTTCTACAGGTGTATGCGGACAGCAGTGGTGCCGAGTGTCGCGATGTTGTACAAAGTGAATGATTTCTACAGGTGTATGCGGACAGCAGTGGTGCCGAGTGTCGCAGTGTTGTACAGAGTGAATGATTTCTACAGGTGTATGCGGACAGCAGTGGTGCCGAGTGTCGCAGTGTTGTACAGAGTGAATGATTTCTACAGGTGTATGCGGACAGCAGTGGTGCCGAGTGTCGCAGTGTTGTACAGAGTGAATGATTTCTACAGGTGTATGCGGACAGCAGTGGTGCAGAGTGTCGCAGTGTTGTACAGAGTTAATGATTTCTACAGGTGTATGCGGACGGCAGTGGTGCAGAGTGTCGCGATGTTGTACAGAGTGAATGATTTCTACAGGTGTATGCGGACAGCAGTGGTGCCGAGGGTCGCGATGTTGTACAGAGTGAATGATTTCTACAGGTGTATGCGGACAGCAGTGGTGCAGAGTGTCGCGATGTTGTACACAGTGAATGATTTCTACAGGTGTATGCGGACAGCAGTGGTGCCGAGTGTCGCGATGTTGTACAGAGTGAATGATTTCTACAGGTGTATGCGGACAGCAGTGGTGCCGAGTGTCGCGATGTTGTACAAAGTGAATGATTTCTACAGGTGCATGCGGACAGCAGTGGTGCCGAGTGTCGCGATGTTGTACAGAGTGAATGATTTCTACAGGTGTATGCGGACAGCAGTGGTGCCGAGTGTCGCGATGTTGTACAGAGTGAATGATTTCTACAGGTGTATGCGGACAGCAGTGGTGCCGAGTGTCGCGATGTTGTACAAAGTGAATGATTTCTACAGGTGTATGCGGACAGCAGTGGTGCCGAGTGTCGCGATGTTGTACAGAGTGAATGATTTCTACAGGTGTATGCGGACAGCAGTGGTGCCGAGTGTCGCGATGTTGTACAAAGTGAATGATTTCTACAGGTGTATGCGGACAGCAGTGGTGCCGAGTGTCGCGATGTTGTACAGAGTGAATGATTTTTACAGGTGTATGCGGACAGCAGTGGTGCCGAGTGTCGCGATGTTGTACAAAGTGAATGATTTCTACAGGTGTATGCGGACAGCAGTGGTGCCGAGTGTCGCGATGTTGTACAGAGTGAATGATTTCTACAGGTGTATGCGGACGGCAGTGGTGCCGAGTGTCGCGATGTTGTACAGAGTGAATGATTTCTACAGGTGTATGCGGACGGCAGTGGTGCCGAGTGTCGCGATGTTGTACAGAGTGAATGATTTCTACAGGTGTATGCGGACGGCAGTGGTGCCGAGTGTCGCAGTGTTGTACAGAGTCTGAATCTGCGCCGTCAGGAGGTCGACCAACTGGATGTCCATGTCGCTCGGCAACCAGGAGCAGGTCGTGTGGACAGCGTTTCCAATCTCCACGTCCACACCACTGCTCTGACCTCTGACCCGGGTCAGCAAAGGGGACACAACTCCATGCAAGTGAGAAACCCTATAGTATCAGTGTCCACTATACATCTATTATGCAAAGGAAACAACTTAAACAAATGTGACACATAAAAAATAATTGTTTTTCGAAGGTGCAGATTCCTGTTTGATGTCAGTTCAAATATGCCACTGGATTTCTGTCATTCTCTGGGTTTAAGAAGTATGCCACTGAATTTCTGTCATTCTCTGGTTTTAACAAGTATGCCACTGGATTTCTGTCATTCTCTGGGTTTAACAAGTATGCCACTGGATTTCTGTCATTCTCTGGGTTTAAGCTCTACGTCTCTCGGGACTCACCTGACTCTTCGGGCTATATGCAGAAAAGAAATAATAGTAATAATATATAATCTATATACGGCTTGTGTCTGTCTGTCTGTCTGTCTGTGTGTTCGCCATGCACGGCCAAAGTTCTCGATGGATCTGCTTCAAATTTGGTGGGCATATTCAGGTAGACCCCGGACACAACCTGGTCGATGAGAATTTTCAACACGTGCTCTCAGCGCGCAGCGCTGAACCGATTTTGGTTTTTCTGTTCATCTTCCCAGATCCATTCCCAGTAACTCTTCCTTATCTTCTCCAGTGTTTTGCGTTTATCTCCCTTCCTTCGTGTGGCGTCCCTCCATATTCTCGTTACTATTTTTAGAAGGTCACTGTCCGCAACGCTCAATCCATATTCCCGTTACTATTTTTAGAAGTTTTCCTTCGTGTGGCGTCAATCGTTTACGGTGCGCCACTCACCCGGCGAAGCCGGGTACCCGGCGAAGCCGCCGTACGGTGCCCCACTTCGCCGGGTACCCGGCTTCAGCTCTACTTCTTCCCGGCGAAGCCGGCTACCCGGCGAAGCGGGTATTCATCTAGTATATATTATAAATGATAAATAGCTTTTCAAATTCTATAGCGCCAGTCCCTTAAATGGCTCCAGTCACTTCACAATAGCATTATAAAACAAAACAAACATAAACAAGTCGCGTAAGGCAAAAATACAACATTTAGTCAAGTAGCTGTCGAACTCACAGAATGAAACTAAACGCAATGCAACGCAGCAAGACCGTATACTCGTAACATCGTCAGTCCACCGCTCACGGCAAAGGCAGTGAAATTGACAAGAAGAGCGGGGTAGTAGTTGCGCTGAGAACGATAGCACGCTTTTCTGTACCTCTCTTCGTTTTAACTTTCTGAGCGTGTTTTTAATCCAAACATATCATATCTATATGTTTTTGGAATCAGGAACCGACAAGGAATAAGATGAAAGTGTTTTTAAATTGATTTCGACAATTTAATTTTGATAATAATTTTTATATATTTAATTTTCAGAGCTTGATTTTAATCCAAATATAACATATTTATATGTTTTTGGAATCAGCAAATGATGGAGAATAAGATGAACGTAAATTTGGATCGTTTTATAAAAGAAATATTTTTTTTACAATTTTCAGATTTTTAATGACCAAAGTCATAAATTAATTTTTAAGCCACCACGCTGAAATGCAATACCGAAGTCCGGGCTTCGTCGAACAATACTTGACCAAAATTTCAACCAATTTGGTTGAAAAATGAGGGCGTGACAGTGCCGCCTCAACTTTCACGAAAAGCCGGATATGACGTCATCAAAGACATTTATCAAAAAAATGAAAAAAACGTATGGGGATATCATACCCAGGAACTTTCATGTCAAATTTCATAAAGATCGGTCCAGTAGTTTGGTCTGAATCGCTCTACACACACACACACACACACACACACACATACACACACACATACACCACGACCCTCGTCTCGATTCCCCCCTCGACTAAATGTAAAAAGCATACAGATAACAAGGAAAAACCCCACTGGGCTTTAAATAACACATGTAATAAGACGCACACACAAACACATACACACTCATAGTCATACACACAACAAACACATACACACTCATAGTCATACACACAACAAACACATACACACTCATAGTCATACACACAGCAAACACACACACTCATAGTCATACACACAACAAACACATACACACTCATAGTCATACACACAACAAACACATACACACTCATAGTCATACACACAACAAACACATACACACTCATAGTCATACACACAACAAACACATACACACTCATAGTTATACACACAACAAACACATACACACTCATAGTCATACACACAACAAACACATACCGTACTTTCCGGGTCATAAGGCGCGACTTTTTATAACACATGTAATAAGACGCACACACAAACACATACACACTCATAGTCATACACACAACAAACACATACACACTCATAGTCATACACACAACAAACACATACACACTCATAGTCATACACACAACAAACACACACACTCATAGTCATACACACAACAAACACATACACACTCATAGTCATACACACAACAAACACATACACACTCATAGTTATACACACAACAAACACATACACACTCATAGTCATACACACAACAAACACACACACTCATAGTCATACACACAACAAACACATACACACTCATAGTCATACACACAACAAGCACATACACACTCATAGTCATACACACAACAAACACATACACACTCATAGTCATACACACAACAAACACATACACACTCATAGTCATACACACAACAAACACATACACACTCATAGTCATACACACAACAAACACATACACACTCATAGTCATACACACAACAAACACACACACACTCATAGTTATACACACAACAAACACATACACACTCATAGTCATACACACAACAAACACATACACACTCATAGTCATACACACAACAAGCACATACACACTCATAGTCATACACACAACAAACACATACACACACATAGTCATACACACAACAAACACATACACACTCATAGTCATACACACAACAAACACACACGAGTGAGAGACTACTGTATACATAGGGCAGACACAGGCCATACAGGGCAGACACAGGCCATATAGGGCAGACACAGGCCATACAGGGCAGACACAGGCCATACAGGGCAGACACAGGCCATATAGGGCAGACACAGGCCATACAGGGCAGACACAGGCCATATAGGGCAGACACAGGCCATACAGGGCAGACACAGGCCATACAGGGCAGACACAAGGCAGACACAGGGCAGACACAGGGCAGACACAGGGCAGACACAGGGCAGACACAGGCCATACAGGGCAGACACAGGCCATATAGGGCAGATACAGGGCAGACACAGGCCATACAGGGCAGACACAGGCCATACAGGGCAGACACAGGCCATATAGGGCAGACACAGGCCATATAGGGCAGACACAGGCCATACAGGGCAGACACAGGCCATACAGGGCAGACACAGGCCATATAGGGCAGACACAGGCCATACAGGGCAGACACAGGCCATACAGGGCAGACACAGGCCATACAGGGCAGACACAGGCCATACAGGGCAGACACAAGGCAGACACAGGGCAGACACAGGGCAGACACAGGGCAGACACAGGCCATACAGGGCAGACACAGGCCATACAGGGCAGACACAGGCCATACAGGGCAGACACAGGCCATACAGGGCAGACACTGGCCATATAGGGCAGACACAGGCCATATAGGGCAGACACAGGCCATACAGGGCAGACACAGGCCATACAGGGCAGACACAGGCCATACAGGGCAGACACAGGGCAGACACAGGGCAGACACAAGGCAGACACAGGCCATAAAGGGCAGACACAGGGCAGACAGGGCAGACACAGGCCATACAGGGCAGACACAGGCCATATAGGGCAGACACAGGCCATACAGGGCAGACACAGGCCATACAGGGCAGACACAGGCCATACAGGGCAGACACAGGCCATACAGGGCAGGCACAGGCCATATAGGGCAGGCACAGGCCATACAGGGCAGGCACAGGCCATACAGGGCAGACACAGGGCATACAGGGCAGACACAGGCCATACAGGGCAGACACAGGCCATACAGGGCAGACACAGGCCATACAGGGCAGGCACAGGCCATACAGGGCAGACACAGGGCATACAGGGCAGACACAGGCCATACAGGGCAGACACAGGCCATACAGGGCAGACACAGGCCATACAGGGCAGGCACAGGCCATACAGGGCAGACACAGGCCATACAGGGCAGGCACAGGCCATACAGGGCAGACACAGGCCATACAGGGCAGGCACAGGGCAGACACAGGCCATACAGGGCAGACACAGGCCATACAGGGCAGACACAGGCCATACAGGGCAGACACAGGGCATTCAGGGCAGACACAGGCCATACAGGGCAGACACAGGGCAGGCACAGGGCAGATACAGGGCAGACACAGGCCATACAGGGCAGACACAGGGCAGACACAGGCCATACAGGGCAGACACAGGGCAGACACAGGCCATACAGGGCAGACACAGGGCATACAGGGCAGACACAGGCCATACAGGGCAGACACAGGCCATACAGGGCAGACACAGGGCAGACACAGGGCAGACACAGGGCATACAGGGCAGACACAGGGCAGACACAGGCCATACAGGGCAGACACAGGCCATACAGGGCAGACACAGGCCATACAGGGCAGACACAGGGCAGACACAGGGCAGACACAGGGCATACAGGGCAGACACAGGGCATACAGGGCAGACACAGGGCAGACACAGGCCATACAGGGCAGACACAGGCCATACAGGGCAGACACAGGCCATACAGGGCAGACACAGGCCATACAGGGCAGGCACAGGCCATACAGGGCAGACACAGGCCATACAGGGCAGACACAGGCCATACAGGGCAGACACAGGCCACACAGGGCAGACACAGGGCAGACACAGGGCAGACACAGGCCATATAGGGCAGACACAGGCCATACAGGGCAGACACAGGGCAGACACAGGGCAGACACAGGCCACACAGGGCAGACACAGGCCATATAGGGCAGACACAGGCCATACAGGGCAGACACAGGGCAGACACAGGGCAGACACAGGCCACACAGGGCAGACACAGGCCATACAGGGCAGACACAGGGCAGACACAGGGCAGACACAGGCCATACAGGGCAGGCACAGGCCATACTAATGCAGAAAGAGAAAGACGCTGCAGTCAGTCAACGCAGCCTGTGCTTGACGGCAAAAGACGATACCAAGTTTTAACATCATTCCATGGTAAAAGACGATACCAAGTTTTAACATCATTCCATGGTAAAAGACGATACCAAGTTTTAACATCATTCCATGGTAAAAACCTGTCACCGTTTGTTGTGTTTCTTGTCTGCATGGGTGTGTGTTGATACGTATGTGAACAGCTCAGATCATGGGTGTGTGTTGATACGTATGTGAACAGCTCAGATCATGGGTGTGTGTTGATACGTATGTGAACAGCTCAGATCATGGGTGTGTGTTGATACGTATGTGAACAGCTCAGATCATGGGTGTGTGTTGATACGTATGTGAACAGCTCAGATCATGGGTGTGTGTTGATACGTATGTGAACAGCTCAGATCATGGGTGTGTGTTGATACGTATGTGAACAGCTCAGATCATGGGTGTGTGTTGATACGTATGTGAACAGCTCAGATCATGGGTGTGTGTTGATACGTATGTGAACAGCTCAGATCATGGGTGTGTGTTGATACGTATGTGAACAGCTCAGATCATGGGTGTGTGTTGATACGTATGTGAACAGCTCAGATCATGGGTGTGTGTTGATACGTATGTGAACAGCTCAGATCATGGGTGTGTGTTGATACGTATGTGAACAGCTCAGATCATGGGTGTGTGTTGATACGTATGTGAACAGCTCAGATCATGGGTGTGTGTTGATACGTATGTGAACAGCTCAGATCATGGGTGTGTGTTGATACGTATGTGAACAGCTCAGATCATGGGTGTGTGTTGATACATATGTGAACAGCTCAGATCATGGGTGTGTGTTGATACGTATGTGAACAGCTCAGATCATGGGTGTGTGTTGATACGTATGTGAACAGCTCAGATCATGGGTGTGTGTTGATACGTATGTGAACAGCTCAGATCATGGGTGTGTGTTGATACGTATGTGAACAGCTCAGATCATGGGTGTGTGTTGATACGTATGTGAACAGCTCAGATCATGGGTGTGTGTTGATACGTATGTGAACAGCTCAGATCATGGGTGTGTGTTGATACGTATGTGAACAGCTCAGATCATGGGTGTGTGTTGATACGTATGTGAACAGCTCAGATCATGGGTGTGTGTTGATACGTATGTGAACAGCTCAGATCATGGGTGTGTGTTGATACGTATGTGAACAGCTCAGATCATGGGTGTGTGTTGATACGTATGTGAACAGCTCAGATCATGGGTGTGTGTTGATACGTATGTGAACAGCTCAGATCATGGGTGTGTGTTGATACGTATGTGAACAGCTCAGATCATGGGTGTGTGTTGATACGTATGTGAACAGCTCAGATCATGGGTGTGTGTTGATACGTATGTGAACAGCTCAGATCATGGGTGTGTGTTGATACGTATGTGAACAGCTCAGATCATGGGTGTGTGTTGATACGTATGTGAACAGCTCAGATCATGGGTGTGTGTTGATACGTATGTGAACAGCTCAGATCATGGGTGTGTGTTGATACGTATGTGAACAGCTCAGATCATGGGTGTGTGTTGATACGTATGTGAACAGCTCAGATCATGGGTGTGTGTTGATACGTATGTGAACAGCTCAGATCATGTGTGTGTGTTGATACGTATGTGAACAGCTCAGATCATGGGTGTGTGTTGATACGTATGTGAACAGCTCAGATCATGGGTGTGTGTTGATACGTATGTGAACAGCTCAGATCATGGGTGTGTGTTGATACGTATGCATTCATACACACATGCTTGAAACTGGAGTAGGTTCGAAACACCTCTTTACTGTCCAAGCTGTCCAGACCAAAGGGGAAGCACTCTCCCAACATAGTCACGTTGTACACAACATATTTGTGACGTAGTACACAATACAATAGTGACATAGTACACAATATAACACCGTTGTAGTACTATCAACTGTGCCACCACCCAGCCTCTCCTCACTGTTATCTCTCAGACCTCTTCCCACGGTCTGGTATCATCAGTTAAAATAAGAGTACATTGTGCACCCTAAACTTCTTCCAGCACAGCATCCTTATGCTTATGAGTTTTACTCTGTGCTCAGCTCTGTTACTGTATGCTGCTTATATCTTGTGCTCTATACTTTAATGAATAAACTTAGTGATAGACATTCGTCTGATGTTATACTGATGTGGCTGAGAGTGTGACCCCACGATAGCCTCCGAATACAAACACTATACTATTACAACCGTCCTTAATTTTTTTTTTTTTTTTTTTTTTGAATAGGCAACTGATCAGAAGAAAAGCAAGTGGTCCCCCTTTGTTGAGCGTGAAAAAAGTGAGGAGCAACTGGAGGCTGACAGTGACACAGAGGAAGAGAACTGCCGGACAGTCTGCAACACCAACCCTGCGGCACAGCGCCGGCACGCCACTTTCCCACTAAGGTCTTTGAGGTGAGTGACACAGGCTTGGCATTACCTTGCTTCATGGTGTGTGAACGTTTTCTTAGAACACTTGTTTCACATGTTTGTTGAGGTGAAACTGAACGCTTTATGCTTTATGTCATGGATAAAGGATGTCATCTTCTTCAGTCAGAAGAATGTAGGATGTGCAGAATTAGTCTTGCTTAGCATTGCATGGTAGGTGCTCTGATAAATAAATTCCTTACTATAGAGTGTGTGTGTGTGTGGGGGGGGAGATGTGTGTGTACCTTTGTTTGTTTTTCTTGGCAGTGGGGGGGGGGGGGGGCAGCTAGGGTTAGGGTCACTATGTAATATAAAAAAAACTCACAAGTATTTGTATGATTGTAATAGTTTAACAAGAAAACTCAAAGTTGTCTTATAACATTCAACTGTCTATCAGTTTAGATGTCCTTGGCCTTGGGGTCACAGCAAGTTGTGGAGTGTAAGGGCAATGGACAGTAACTGAACTCTGTGCTTGTAGTGTGTAATGCTCACAGCAAGTTGTGAAGTGTAAGGGCAATGGACAGTAACTGAACTCTGTGCTTGTAGTGTGTAATGCTCACAGCAAGTTGTGGAGTGTAAGGGACAGTAACTGAACTCTGTGCTTGTAGTGTGTAATGCTCACAGCAAGTTGTGGAGTGTAAGGGCAAAGGACAGTAACTGAACTCTGTGCTTGTAGTGTGTGATGGTCACAGCAAGTTGTGGAGTGTAAGGGACAGTAACTGAACTCTGTGCTTGTAGTGTGTGATGGTCACAGCAAGTTGTGGAGTGTAAGGGACAGTAACTGAACTCTGTGCTTGTAGTGTGTAATGCTCACAGCAAGTTGTGGAGTGTAAGGGACAGTAACTGAACTCTGTGCTTGTAGTGTGTAATGGGCGGGGATATAGCTCAGTTGGTAGCGCGCTGGATTTGTATTCAGTTGGCCGCTGTCAGCGTGAGTTCGATCCCAGGTTCGGCGGAAATTTATTTCACAGAGTCAACTTTGTGTGCAGACTCTCTTCGGTGTCCGAACCTCCCCCCGTGTACACTACATTGGGTGCGCACGTTAAAGATCCCACGATTGACAAAAGGGTCTTTCCTGGCAAAATTGCTTAGGCACAGTTAATAATTGTCTACCTATACCCGTGTGACTTGGAATAATAGGCCGTGAAAGGTAAATATGCGCCGAAATGGCTGCAATCTACTGGCCGTATAAAATTTCATCTCACACGGCATCACTGCAGAGCGCCTAGAACTGTACCCACGGAATATGCGCGATATAAGACTCATTGATTGATTGAATGCTCACAGCAAGTTGTGGAGTGTAAGGGGCAGTAACTGAACTCTGTGCTTGTAGTGTGTAATGCTAACAGCAAGTTGTGGAGTGTAAGGGACAGTAACTGAACTCTGTGCTTGTAGTGTGTAATGCTCACAGCAAGTTGTGGAGTGTAAGAGCAAAGGACAGTAACTGAACTCTGTGCTTGTAGTGTGTGATGGTCACAGCAAGTTGTGGAGTGTAAGGGCAAAGGACAGTAACTGAGCTCTGTGCTTGTAGTGTGTAATGCTCACTGAAGTTTGTTGTTCGTGCAGTGCGGCACAAAGAGGAAAACCTGTCCACAAGAAAAGCAGTGGGTTTTTCCATAGCACCAGGGACAGAAAACCCTCTGGTTGGACATCGCGTCAGACACACTCAGGAGAAAACCACGCACTGTACGGATCGGCTCAAGGCCTGCCTCTGTGGGATCCAGCCAACGTGCCAAGTAGAGAAGTAGCCAACGTGCCAAGTAGAGAACTAGCAAGCGTGCCAAGTAGAGAACTAGCAAGCGTGCCAAGTAGAGAACTAGCAAGCGTGCCAAGTAGAGAACTAGCAAGCGTGCCAAGTAGAGAACTAGCAAGCGTGCCAAGTAGAGAACTAGCAAGCGTGCCAAGTAGAGAACTAGCAAGCGTGCCAAGTAGAGAACTAGCAAGCGTGCCAAGTAGAGAACTAGCAAGCGTGCCAAGTAGAGAACTAGCAAGCGTGCCAAGTAGAGAACTAGCAAGCGTGCCAAGTAGAGAACTAGCAAGCGTGCCAAGTAGAGAACTAGCAAGCGTGCCAAGTAGAGAACTAGCAAGCGTGCCAAGTAGAGAATTAGCAAGCGTGCCAAGTAGAGAAGCAAACGTCTGGACCGAGCGTGACGCTTTCCCTGCTCGGAATGGCAAGTGTGTTGAAGACACTAACTGGGACAGCTGGGCTCTACAGTGTCGCAACGCGTTAGGTAACCAGAGCAGGAAGTGTGGTATGCTGGCGGGGGGTGGGGCTTCTGTTAATACCAGCTTCAATCCAGACGCGAGACAGGAAGGTAGCTATCCTGCTGACAGCTTTCAATGTGGACCGAACATTGCAACGCCTCCAGTCCAACAGAGCACACAGTGGGGGGAAAACAGCCCTACTGAACAGGTCACCAGGCATGATGAACACTCCGCCCACAGAAAGGTCAGCGCTGGGCCAAATGTCAGCACTGGGTCAAGCAACACGTCTAAGTGGTCGCAGTACCTGGAGGCCGAGGAGCAGTTGGATGACGAAGACGCTGAGCGGTTTGACCTTGACGCCACTGCGATTTAAGCTCAGCATTGTAAGACCTTTTCAGAGGTCTGTGGCTTGGGTCAGAGCTCGGCATTGTAAGACCTTTTCAGAGGTATGTGGCTTGGGTCAGAGACGTGGTTATGGTCACGATTGAGTTTCCTTGCACTGTGTAAGTGTGTATGTGTGTGTGTGGTGACGATAATTTACAATCACAGTGTGTGTGTGTGTGTGGTGACGATAATTTACAATCACAGTGTATGTGTGTGTGTGGTGACGATAATTTACAATCACAGTGTGTGTGTGTGTGTCTTGTTATTCATGCACACTGTTGCTTGTAATATGTTTATAATATTTCATTTAAAAATGCCTTTGCCTTCTTACATTTGCAATGTTCTGTTCTTGGTAATCAAGTTTATGATGGAGTTATTCCCCTTGTACGATCAGCTACCACTAGTTCAGCTGCTGTAATGTTGGCTTGTTCTTGATCTTGATTTTTTGTTTCCTGCAGTTTCTGAATTTGTAGTTACAGCAAATAAAGACACTTGGTGCAATAAATGTCGTGTTTCTGGCTGTTTATCTTGAGAAAAAAAAAGAATTGCACATCCATATCTTCATCTTTTTTCTGTCTCTCTCTAGCAGTCTGTCCATGCTCTTGGTTTCTGAAGACTTGGACCAAGGAGAGCACGCGGCGCATGTGGCACTAGTCAATCCTCGTGCCCTCTATGCCCTTCATTCACATGTTAGGTTTGTGCACGTGGCGCCTGTAGCACTAGTCAATCCTCGTGCCCTCTATGCACTTCATTCACATGTTAGGTTTGTGCACGTGGCGCCTGTAGCACTTGTCAATCCTCGTGCCCTCTATGTCAATCCTCGTGCCCTCTATGCACTTCATTCACATGTTAGGTTTGTGCACGTACCGCCAGTAGCACTTGTCAATCCTCGTGCCCTCTATGTCAATCCTCGTGCCCTCTATGCACTTCATTCACATGTTAGGTTTGTGCACGTGGCGCCTGTAGCACTAGTCAATCCTCGTGCCCTCTATGCCCTTCAATTCATTCACATGTTAGGTTTGTGCACGTGGCGCCAGTAGCACTAGTCAATCCTCGTGCCCTCTATGCACTTCATTCACATGTTAGGTTTGTGCACGTGGCGCCTGTAGCACTAGTCAATCCTCGTGCCCTCTATGCCCTTCATTCACATGTTAGGTTTGTGCACGTGGCGCCTGTAGCACTAGTCAATCCTCGTGCCCTCTATGCCCTTCAATTCATTCACATGTTAGGTTTGTGCACGTGGCGCCAGTAGCACTAGTCAATCCTCGTGCCCTCTATGCCCTTCATTCACATGTTAGGTTTGTGCACGTGGCGCCAGTAGCACTAGTCAATCCTCGTGCCCTCTATGCACTTCATTCACATGTTAGGTTTGTGCACGTGGCGCCTGTAGCACTAGTCAATCCTCGTGGCCTCTATGCCCTTCATTCACATGTTAGGTTTGTGCACGTAGCGCCTGTAGCACTAGTCAATCCTCGTGCCCTCTATGCCCTTCATTCACATGTTAGGTTTGTGCACGTAGCGCCTGTAGCACTAGTCAATCCTCGTGCCCTCTATGCCCTTCATTCACATGTTAGGTTTGTGCACGTAGCGCCTGTAGCACTAGTCAATCCTCGTGCCCTCTATGCCCTTCATTCACATGTTAGGTTTGTGCACGTAGCGCCTGTAGCACTAGTCAATCCTCGTGCCCTCTATGCCCTTCATTCACATGTTAGGTGTGTGCACGTGGCGCCAGTAGCACTAGTCAATCCTCGTGCCCTCTATGCCCTTCATTCACATGTTAGGTTTGTGCACGTAGCGCCTGTAGCACTAGTCAATCCTCGTGGCCTCTATGCCCTTCATTCACATGTTAGGTGTGTGCACGTGGCGCCAGTAGCACTAGTCAATCCTCGTGCCCTCTATGCCCTTCATTCACATGTTAGGTTTGTGCACGTAGCGCCTGTAGCACTAGTCAATCCTCGTGCCCTCTATGCCCTTCATTCACATGTTAGGTTTGTGCACGTGGCGCCTGTAGCACTAGTCAATCCTCGTGGCCTCTATGCCCTTCATTCACATGTTAGGTTTGTGCACGTGGCGCCTGTAGCACTTGTCAATCCTCGTGCCCTCTATGCCCTTCATTCACATGTTAGGTTTGTGCACGTGGCGCCTGTAGCACTAGTCAATCCTCGTGCCCTCTATGCCCTTCATTCACATGTTAGGTTTGTGCACGTAGCGCCTGTAGCACTAGTCAATCCTCGTGCCCTCTATGCACTTCATTCACATGTTAGGTTTGTGCACGTGGCGCCAGTAGCACTAGTCAATCCTCGTGCCCTCTATGCCCTTCATTCACATGTTAGGTGTGTGCACGTGGCGCCTGTAGCACTAGTCAATCCTCGTGCCCTCTATGCCCTTCATTCACATGTTAGGTTTGTGCACGTGGCGCCTGTAGCACTAGTCAATCCTCGTGGCCTCTATGCCCTTCATTCACATGTTAGGTGTGTGCACGTGGCGCCTGTAGCACTAGTCAATCCTCGTGCCCTCTATGCCCTTCATTCACATGTTAGGTTTGTGCACGTAGCGCCTGTAGCACTAGTCAATCCTCGTGGCCTCTATGCCCTTCATTCACATGTTAGGTTTGTGCACGTGGCGCCTGTAGCACTAGTCAATCCTCGTGCCCTCTATGCACTTCATTCACATGTTAGGTTTGTGCACGTAGCGCCTGTAGCACTAGTCAATCCTCGTGCCCTCTATGCCCTTCATTCACATGTTAGGTTTGTGCACGTAGCGCCTGTAGCACTAGTCAATCCTCGTGCCCTCTATGCCCTTCATTCACATGTTAGGTTTGTGCACGTGGCGCCTGTAGCACTAGTCAATCCTCGTGCCCTCTATGCCCTTCATTCACATGTTAGGTTTGTGCACGTGGCGCCAGTAGCACTAGTCAATCCTCGTGCCCTCTATGCCCTGCATTTACATGTTAGGTTTGTGCACGTGGCGCCTGTAGCACTTGTCAATCCTCATGCCCTCTATGCCCTTCATTCACATGTTAGGTTTGTGCACGTGGCGCCTGTAGCACTTGTCAATCCTCGTGCCCTCTATGCACTTCATTCACATGTTAGGTTTGTGCACGTGGCGCCTGTAGCACTTGTCAATCCTCGTGCCCTCTATGCACTTCATTCACATGTTAGGTTTGTGCACGTGGCGCCTGTAGCACTAGTCAATCCTCGTGCCCTCTATGCCCTTCATTCACATGTTAGGTTTGTGCACGTGGCGCCTGTAGCACTAGTCAATCCTCGTGCCCTCTATGCACTTCATTCACATGTTAGGTTTGTGCACGTGGCGCCTGTAGCACTAGTCAATCTGACAATCCTCGTGCCCTCTATGCCCTTCATTCACATGTTAGGTTTGTGCACGTGGCGCCAGTAGCACTAGTCAATCCTCGTGCCCTCTGTGCCCTTCAATCACATATTGTGTTACTGTTGTCTGTGTTATGTAGCTGTCACATATTGTGTTACTGTTGTCTGTGTTATGTAGCTGTCACATATTGTGTTACTGTTGTCTGTGTTATGTAGCTGTCACATATTGTGTTACTGTTGTCTGTGTTATGTAGCTGTCACATATTGTGTTACTGTTGTCTGTGTTATGTAGCTGTCACATATTGTGTTACTGTTGTCTGTGTTAAGTAGCTGGCGCATATTGTGTTACTGTTGTCTGTGTTATGTAGCTGTCACATATTGTGTTACTGTTGTCTGTGTTATGTAGCTGGCACATATTGTGTTACTGTTGTCTGTGTTATGTAGCTGGCACATATTGTGTTACTGTTGTCTGTGTTATGTAGCTGGCACATATTGTGTTACTGTTGTCTGTGTTATGTAGCTGGCACATATTGTGTTACTGTTGTCTGTGTTATGTAGCTGGCACATATTGTGTTACTGTTGTCTGTGTTATGTAGCTGGCACATATGATGTTACTATTGTGTGTGGTATGTAGCTGGCACATATTGTGTTACTGTTGTCTGTGTTATGTAGCTGGCACATATTGTGTTATTATTGTGTGTGGTATGTAGCTGTCACATATTAATAATAATAATAAGCTGTCACATATTGTGTTACTGTTGTCTGTGCTATGTAGCGGGCACATATTGTGTTACTATTGTGTGGGGTGGTATATAGCTGTCACATATTGTGTTACTATTGTGTGGGGTGGTATATAGCTGGCACATATTGTGTTACTATTGTGTGGGGTGGTATATAGCTGGCACATATTGTGTTACTATTGTGTGGGGTGGTATATAGCTGGCACATATTGTGTTACTATTGTGTGGGGTGGTATATAGCTGGCACATATTGTGTTACTATTGTGTGGGGTGGTATGTAGCTGGCACATATTGTGTTACTATTGTGTGGGGTGGTATGTAGCTGGCACATATTGTGTTACTGTTGTCTGTGATACAGACATGGGACTGGTCCGAATTTTATCGGAATTCCGATGTTTTCCTTAGCTCACAGACCATTCTTGAGATCGAGGCAAATTTGTTGAGAAAAAAAAAGGGGGGGGGGGGTGGTGGTATGAACCGTTCAGCTGAAGCTGTCTGCGTCTGAAGTCAGTGCGTTCGCACCCCAGCACCCCAGCACTCACGTGAACCCATAGCAGTATCATGGATCGCGTTTGATTGGCTGTCGATCTCCGACGATTATCGCCTAGGCTTAATTATTCACCGATGGCGGTTTGCGGGTTGTTTTGATTGGCTGCCGATCTCCAAACGCCTATACCATATTTCAACAGCCCAAATAATAAATGTTTTGATGATAAAGCACAGTGTCAGTAATCTATGTGGATGCCTAGCGATTGTATTGTTTGCATTGCCATAACTGAATATGAAGGAACAAAACACAACTCCAAGACACCAAAATGAAAGTCCAAATTTGCGTATTAAAAAATACTTTCTCAAGGAAAACAAAAGATGAACGAAGACAATGGCAAGTGATGACGTAAACAGAATTGCTGACACTTGCCCTGACGGTGACACTCTTCATGCTTTTGAGAACTTGTATACTCCTGCTTCACAATGCGTGTAAGACTTGAGTGGATCCTTGTTGTGCTGTTGGCTATGAAGAGTGTTTTTACACCCCCGGTATAGGGGTGTGTATAGGTTTCACTCGATGTGTTTGTGTTCGCAAGTAGATCTCAAGAATGAACGGACCGATCGTCACCAAACTTGGTGAACAGGTTCTATACATTCCTGAGACGGTCCTTACAAAAATTGGGACCAGTCAAACACACGGTTAGGGAGTTATTGGTGGATTAAAATTATACAAGGCCTGGTATAGACGGACACCCCCGTTGGTCAAAGGGAAATAACCATTCTCACTGCCACCAACTGAGAAGGTTATTTCCCTTTGACGGGGGGTGTAGTTCCTATCGGAGGAATTTCTTGTTCTGAAAGTTTTCAAGTAAGTTTTGTGTGTGTGTGTGATTGTTATAAATTACACTGTTGTTTCCCCCTGAACCCCCTACTGGACCCCGGCTTAGTTTCCTACTTTTGGAACATTTGTTGGTCTCATGTCGGTATGTAGCTGGCACATATTGTGTTACTGTTGTCTGTGTTATGTAGCTGTCACATATTGTGTTACTGTTGTCTGTGGTATGTAGCTGTCACATATTGTGTTACTGTTGTCAGTGGTATGTAGCTGTCACATGTTGTGTTACTGTTGTCTGTGGTATGTAGCTGGCACATATTGTGTTACTGTTGTCTGTGTTATGTAGCTGTCAGGTTGTGTTACTGTTGTCTGTGTTATGTAGCTGTCACATGTGTTACTGTTGTCTATGTTATGTAGCTGTCACATGTTGTGTTACTGTTGTCTGTGTTATGTAGCTGTCATATGTGTTACTGTTGTCTGTGTTATGTAGCTGTCAGGTTGTGTTACTGTTGTCTGTGTTATGTAGCTGTCAGGTTGTGTTACTGTTGTCTGTGGTATGTAGCTGTCACATGTTGTGTTACTGTTGTCTGTGGTATGTAGCTGTCGCATGTTGTGTTACTGTTGTCTGTGTTATGTAGCTGTCATGTTGTGTTACTGTTGTCTGTGGTATGTAGCTGTCACATGTTGTGTTACTGTTGTCTGTGGTATGTAGCTGGCATATGTTGTGTTACTGTTGTCTGTGTTATGTAGCTGTCAGGTTGTGTTACTGTTGTCTGTGGTATGTAGCTGTCACATGTGTTACTGTTGTCTATGTTATGTAGCTGTCACATGTTGTGTTACTGTTGTCTGTGTTAAGTAGCTGTCAGGTTGTGTTACTGTTGTCTGTGTTATGTAGCTGTCAGGTTGTGTTACTGTTGTCTGTGGTATGTAGCTGTCACATGTTGTGTTACTGTTGTCTGTGTTATGTAGCTGTCAGGTTGTGTTACTGTTGTCTGTGTTATGTAGCTGTGAGGTTGTGTTACTGTTGTCTGTGATATGTAGCTGTCATGTTGTGTTACTGTTGTCTGTGTTATGTAGCTGTGAGGTTGTGTCACTGTTGTCTGTGTTATGTAGCTGTCAGGTTGTGTTACTGTTGTCTGTGGTATGTAGCTGTCACATGTGTTACTGTTGTCTGTGTTATGTAGCTGTCACATGTGTTACTGTTGTCTGTGTTATGTAGCTGTGAGGTTGTGTTACTGTTGTCTGTGTTATGTAGCTGTCAGGTTGTGTTACTGTTGTCTGTGTTATGTAGCTGTCAGGTTGTGTTACTGTTGTCTGTGTTATGTAGCTGTCACATGTGTTACTGTTGTCTGTGTTATGTAGCTGTGAGGTTGTGTTACTGTTGTCTGTGTTATGTAGCTGTGAGGTTGTGTTACTGTTGTCTGTGTTATGTAGCTGTGAGGTTGTGTTACTGTTGTCTGTGTTATGTAGCTGTCACATGTGTTACTGTTGTCTGTGGTATGTAGCTGTCACATGTGTTACTGTTGTCTGTGGTATGTAGCTGTGAGGTTGTGTTACTGTTGTCTGTGTTATGTAGCTGTCAGGTTGTGTTACTGTTGTCTGTGTTATGTAGCTGTCAGGTTGTGTTACTGTTGTCTGTGTTATGTAGCTGTCAGGTTGTGTTACTGTTGTCTGTGTTATGTAGCTGTCACATGTGTTACTGTTGTCTGTGTTATGTAGCTGTCAGGTTGTGTTACTGTTGTCTGTGTTATGTAGCTGTGAGGTTGTGTTACTGTTGTCTGTGTTATGTAGCTGTCAGGTTGTGTTACTGTTGTCTGTGTTATGTAGCTGTGAGGTTGTGTTACTGTTGTCTGTGATATGTAGCTGTCAGGTTGTGTTACTGTTGTCTGTGTTATGTAGCTGTAAGGTTGTGTTACTGTTGTCTGTGTTATGTAGCTGTGAGGTTGTGTTACTGTTGTCTGTGTTATGTAGCTGTGAGGTTGTGTTACTGTTGTCTGTGTTATGTAGCTGTGAGGTTGTGTTACTGTTGTCTGTGATATGTAGCTGTCAGGTTGTGTTACTGTTGTCTGTGTTATGTAGCTGTCAGGTTGTGTTACTGTTGTCTGTGATATGTAGCTGTCAGGTTGTGTTACTGTTGTCTGTGATATGTAGCTGTCAGGTTGTGTTACTGTTGTCTGTGATATGTAGCTGTGAGGTTGTGTTACTGTTGTCTGTGTTATGTAGCTGTCAGGTTGTGTTACTGTTGTCTGTGATATGTAGCTGTCAGGTTGTGTTACTGTTGTCTGTGATATGTAGCTGTCAGGTTGTGTTACTGTTGTCTGTGGTATGTAGCTGTCACATGTGTTACTGTTGTCTGTGTTATTTAGCTGTCAGGTTGTGTTACTGTTGTCTGTGTTACGTAGCTGTCAGGTTGTGTTACTGTTGTCTGTGATATGTAGCTGTCATGTTGTGTTACTGTTGTCTGTGTTATGTAGCTGTGAGGTTGTGTTACTGTTGTCTGTGTTATGTAGCTGTCAGGTTGTGTTACTGTTGTCTGTGATATGTAGCTGTCATGTTGTGTTACTGTTGTCTGTGTTATGTAGCTGTCATATGTGTTACTGTTGTCTGTGTTATGTAGCTGTCAGGTTGTGTTACTGTTGTCTGTGTTATGTAGCTGTGAGGTTGTGTTACTGTTGTCTGTGTTATGTAGCTGTCAGGTTGTGTTACTGTTGTCTGTGTTATGTAGCTGTCAGGTTGTGTTACTGTTGTCTGTGTTATTTAGCTGTCATGTTGTGTTACTGTTGTCTGTGTTATGTAGCTGTCACATGTGTTACTGTTGTCTGTGTTATGTAGCTGTCAGGTTGTGTTACTGTTGTTTGTGTTATGTAGCTGTGAGGTTGTGTTACTGTTGTCTGTGTTATGTAGCTGTCACATGTGTTACTGTTGTCTGTGTTATGTAGCTGTCAGGTTGTGTTACTGTTGTCTGTGATATGTAGCTGTCACATGTGTTACTGTTGTCTGTGTTATGTAGCTGTCACATGTGTTACTGTTGTCTGTGTTATGTAGCTGTCACATGTGTTACTGTTGTCTGTGTTATGTAGCTGTCACATGTGTTACTGTTGTCTGTGATATGTAGCTGTCACATGTGTTACTGTTGTCTGTGATATGTAGCTGTCACATGTGTTACTGTTGTCTGTGTTATGTAGCTGTCACATGTGTTACTGTTGTCTGTGATATGTAGCTGTCACATGTGTTACTGTTGTCTGTGATATGTAGCTGTCACATGTGTTACTGTTGTCTGTGATATGTAGCTGTCACATGTGTTACTGTTGTCTGTGTTATGTAGCTGTCACATGTGTTACTGTTGTCTGTGGTATGTAGCTGTCAGGTTGTGTTACTGTTGTCTGTGTTATGTAGCTGTCACATGTGTTACTGTTGTCTGTGTTATGTAGCTGTCACATGTGTTACTGTTGTCTGTGGTATGTAGCTGTCAGGTTGTGTTACTGTTGTCTGTGGTATGTAGCTGTCAGGTTGTGTTACTGTTGTCTGTGTTATGTAGCTGTCACATGTGTTACTGTTGTCTGTGTTATGTAGCTGTCAGGTTGTGTTACTGTTGTCTGTGATATGTAGCTGTCACATGTGTTACTGTTGTCTGTGGTATGTAGCTGTCACATGTGTTACTGTTGTCTGTGGTATGTAGCTGCCCACACATATTTTGCTCATCAGAGGCAAGTTTGTGCAGCCTTTGTCTTGAAACTGTCATGTCTGTTACTTGATATGGAGCTTGATTTACAACAAACAAGTCGTGTAAGGCGAAAATACAACATTTAGTCAAGCTATGACCAACTACTCGTAGCATCGTCAGTCCACAGCTCTTGGCAATGGCAGTGAAATTGACAAGCCAGCTAGAATAGCGTGGTAATGGTTGTGCTGAGCAGGATAGCACGCTTGTTGTGCTGAGCAGGATATAGCACGCTTTCCTGTATCTCTATTCTTTTTAACTTTCTAAGCTTGTTTTTAATCCAAACATATCATATCTATTATGTTTTTAGAATCAGGAACCGACAAGGAATAAGATGAAATTGTTTTTAAATCGATTTCGGAAATTTAATTTTAATCCTAATTTTGATATTTTTAATTTTTAGAGCTTGTTTTTTTTTATCCGAATGTAACATATTTATATATTTTTGGAATCAGAAAATGATGAAGAATAAGATACAATTGTTTTTGGGTCGTTTTATACAAAACTAGTTTTAATTACAGTTTTCAGATTTTTAATGACCAAACTCATGAATTAATTTCTAAGCCTCAAAGCTGAAATGCAATACCAAAGTCCGGCCTTTGTCGATGATTGCTTGGCCAAAATTTCAATCAATTTCATTGAAAAATGAGGGTGTGACAGTGCCGCCTCAACTTTAAAAAAAGCCGGATATGACGTCATCAAAGAAATTTATCCAAAAAATGGAAAAAAATGTCTGGGGATATCATTCCCAGGAACTCTCATGTGAAGTTTCATGAAGATCGGTCCCGTAGTTTACTCTGAATCGCTCTACACACACACAATTACTGCTAACTGACTAACCACACCACGATCCACTCTCGCAGTGACACAAAAAAGTTAGAAACAACAAAAGTATAAGTTCTAGACGTCTGTTTATATACACTAACTCTCCACCTCCCTCTTCTCGTGAAGCCAAAAGTGTTTTTACGACCAAGTCGTAAAACAAAAAAACCTGACAAAAGCCAGTTAAAGTTTATGAAATAATAAGAACACGCTGAACCGTGTAAAGTTAGAAAACACTTAGCTGCTCTGTAAAAAGTCTTAGCCTGTACAGGCGTTAACACTCCACGTTGTCACAACTCAAAGTTCTTCATAAAGGGTTAGAAAGATGACAAGGTGGGGGGCGTTTACGCATGGGTGCACTCAACTCTCAGTGTAGCCAGGGTCCATTCGATGAAACGCAGTGGCGCATCTATTTATCTATATGGGTCATTCTCCAAAGCTGGGTCTCATACTGTGACATAGGTGTCAAAAATTAAATGCCCACCAGAAAGTTCAAATGAGATGTAAATAGAAAGATACAAATGTTCTTCACATGATGTTGTAAAAAAAAGCTAATCCAGTTATAACTTTGTGCATAAAGTTATGACAAAGTTCATAAATGAACAAAATAACGCGTGTAACATGGAAACAAAAATCACACTAAAAACATCTCTTAAAGTCAGTTTTTCTCTCTTTTTTAACATTGTTCTATGCAGTTTTGCTGCAACAACTACTCTCAACACCCTCCCAAAGTAAAACTTGAAAGAAAAAAAAATTAATAAAAAAAACTTTAAAGTGAGTTTTGTAATAGAAAACAACACCAATTCTGTTTTTCCTATAAAAGTATCTGTTAATATTTTGTAACATTTCCTAATCAACATTTACCAGTATCACTCCCCAAACAGTGTGGATAATTTAAATGGTGCAAATTACTTTTATCTAAATAGATATTGATGATTATGCAATACCATCTCCGATGTAACATGGAACCCAAAAAGCAACTCGGCAAAGCATACTTTCATTTATCTGATCAAAATGAACCACAGTCAACATTCAAGTCAAAAAGCTAACACAGAACAACAGGTTAATAAATATAAATTGCTTTATTCATTAATTCAATGCAAAATTAGGATTAAAAGAAAACATATTTTGAGGCCAAAGTCAAAAATACAAATCAGAAAAAAATTCTCTAAACAAGAAACTTGAACTCCTTTCCTTCAAACTCTTAATCTTTTTGGTTACATTTCCCAGTGTTACTCCCCCAACAGTAATGAGAATAACAAGAGTGCAAAATAGTATCAGAACAAATAGATATTGATGAGCATGTAGCATGGAACCCCAAAGGCAACTCAACTGAGAATAATTTGAAATAGTTGATGAAAGTGAACCAAAATCAAAATCCAAGTCCAAGAAAGGAACACACAACAATATGTTAATAACACATATTGTTTTATCCATTATTTACTTGCAATAAAAAGAAAGGAAAAAAAATCTAAGGGCAAAGTGAAATTTTTGAAAGTCAAAGCAAAAAAAACAAACAAACAAAAAGATACTAAGAATGTACAAAAAAGTCAGTATGAAATGTCAGTTAATGTGGCTGAAAAACATTCACTTGTCAAAAACAAATGCAATGCCTCGACCAGGGGCTAGTCTGGGTGCTGGAACAGCTTTGTGCTCGCTGCTGGCAGGGAGCCATGCCTTGTCTGCCCATACATAACTGTTAGTGTCTGGCTTCAGCTTCAGATAGTGAAGAAGCAGGTCCCCACTACTGTCAACGTCAATAACTTTGGCGTAGAAAAAGACAGTTCTCTGACGACCAAGCAAAGGTACTTCAATGAAGCATCCTTCACTCACTTGAGAAGTATTGGTTGGCGAGATTGAAGGGGGCAGGGAAGGGCAGTCGGGCGACTGGTCTGTGTCAGGGTAGACAGGCGACTGGTCTGTGTCAGGGTAGACAGGCGACTGGTCTGGGTCAGGGTAGACAGGCGACTGGTCTGGGTCAGGGTAGACAGGCGACTGGTCTGGGTCAGGGCAGTCAGGGGACAGGGTCTTGGGCAGGGCAGTCAGGCGACTGGTCTGGGTCAGGGCAGTCAGGGGACAGGGTCTTGGGCAGGGCAGTCAGGCGACTGGTCTGGGGCATGGTAGACAGGCGACTTGTCTGGGGCAGGACAATCAGACGACTTGTCTGGAGCCGGGTAGACAGGTGACTTGTCTGGGGCAGGACCGTCAGGCGACTTGTCTGGAGCAGGGTAGACAGGTGACTTGTCTGGGGCAGGACCGTCAGGCGACTTGTCTGGAGCAGGGTAGACAGGTGACTTGTCTGGGGCAGGACCGTCAGGCGACTTGTCTGGAGCAGGGTAGACAGGTGACTTGTCTGGAGCAGGGTAGACAGGTGACTTGTCTGGAGCAGGGTAGACAGGTGACTTGTCTGGGGGAGGACCGTCAGGTGACTTGTCTGGAGCAGGGTAGACAGGTGACTTGTCTGGGGCAGGACCGTCAGGTGACTTGTCTGGAGCAGGGTAGACAGGTGACTTGTCTGGGGGAGGACCGTCAGGTGACTTGTCTGGAGCAGGGTAGACAGGTGACTTGTCTGGGGCAGGACCGTCAGGTGACTTGTCTGGAGCAGGGTAGACAGGTGACTTGTCTGGGGCAGGACCGTCAGGTGACTTGTCTGGAGCAGGGTAAACAGGTGACTTGTCTGGGGCAGGACCGTCAGGTGACTTGTCTGGAGCAGGGTAGACAGGTGACTTGTCTGGGGCAGGACCGTCAGGTGACTTGTCTGGAGCAGGGTAGACAGGTGACTTGTCTGGAGCAGGGTAGACAGGTGACTTGTCTGGGGCAGGGTAGACAGGTGACTTGTCTGGAGCAGGGTAGACAGGTGACTTGTCTGGGGCAGGACCGTCAGGTGACTTGTCTGGAGCAGGGTAGACAGGTGACTTGTCTGGGGCAGGACCGTCAGGTGACTTGTCTGGGGCAGGGTAGACAGGTGACTTGTCTGGAGCAGGACCGTCAGGTGACTTGTCTGGAGCAGGGTAGACAGGTGACTTGTCTGGAGCAGGGTAGACAGGTGACTTGTCTGGGGCAGGGTAGACAGGTGACTTGTCTGGAGCAGGGTAGACAGGTGACTTGTCTGGAGCAGGGTAGACAGGTGACTTGTCTGGAGCAGGGTAGACAGGTGACTTGTCTGGAGCAGGGTAGACAGGTGACTTGTCTGGAGCAGGGTAGACAGGTGACTTGTCTAGAGCAGGGTAGACAGGTGACTTGTCTGGAGCAGGGTAGACAGGTGACTTGTCTAGAGCAGGGTAGACAGGTGACTTGTCTAGAGCAGGGTAGACAGGTGACTTGTCTGGGGCAGGACCGTCAGGCGACTTGTCTGGGGCAGGGTAGACAGGCGACTGGTTCAGCACTTTCAGAACAATACACAAAGAAAAAAAACACGGATTATTCTTTGAAATCAAAAGGCTAAATAAAAAAAGATTCAAGCACACGGCAATCTTTTGACATCGCATCAGCATCGTTACAAAGATGGCGACGAGTCGGGTCCGCGTGACGTTGACAATGAAAAAACACAAATCAAAACAACGCTGCAAAATAGTAGCATCTCGACTGCCCGAAAGTAATGCAGAAATGTCTTTTAAAGAAGTGAAATAAACACTGCCGTTTTTAAGAACTTGCACGAAACTGTAAAGCGACTTTGACGACTCTTTTTCAACATCGTAACGAAGAACATCATTCTAACGGTTCCGAGTTACGAACGAGATCTTGTGAGGCCATTTTCAACCGCACTAATAAATCACCCATCTTTTCCCCAGGGATGTTGCTACAAATTCATACCTATAGGAAAAATGTCCTGAGTTCTTCAGCATCAATAGGACATTTGACCGCTTTCAGAAAGTGTAATAGTAACTGATTACGATCTATTCCTGCAAATAGACAGTTTAGTCAAGGGACATTACTCCTTGAAAACTCTAGATCAAAGATGGCCACAAATGAAACACGTGCACCGTAGAAAGAACCTTTCACCTCATTTATCTGTAAGTTCTGTTCTATGCAATTAAGCTACTTCATAATTCAATCATAGTGTTGTTCATGCATAGTCACAAGCTTCTGTCCATGCGCAGTATCTTTATCTTTACACATTTAGCTGAGTCATAATCGTACATCAATAGTCACGGTTCCATGTTGCCTAATGCTATTAGTCAACATATAGTTCATTTCCTTTCTTTGATTGCAGAACCGTGGTCATTGTTTGAATAAAGATTATTTGAACAAAGAGACAACGTTCTTATCGATGACCACGGTTAGATAAATGAGGTGAAAGGTTCTTTCTACAGTGCACGTGTTTCATTTGTGGCCATCTTTGATCTAGAGTTTTCAAGGAGTAATGTCCCTTGACTAAACTGTCTATTTTCAGGAATAGATCGTAATCAGTTAAATAGGACATTATGAATTTGCGCCAAACAGCTTATAACACATTCCATGGAATTGTTCCAAAGTCATGCGCCCACACACACACCCACGCGCTGTAGAACACACACATAATATAGTAAATACATCAACACAGTGTGCGTATAATGTTGTATTTGTTTAGTTTCAAAGAAACCACAAAAAAGAAACCAACATGAACAACTTCAGAGCTCTTACTTTGATTAAATACTGCATGATTTGGATAAAAGTTGACAAACAAAATGATCGGTTTGATCTAATGCTGATCTTTTGCAGGCTTTAGTTTTTTTTCAGCGGCATAATTCAGTGCTTCCCCGTCTCGTATCGAAAACAAAAGTTGGAGTTGTCTCCCGTACTCCTGTAGCATGCACTGATCTAAAAAGAATCCACTATTTTTAGATCAGTGCGCTGCACCGAGACGGTTATACCCAAACGGCGCATACCGCAAACGGTTCGGGAATTCCCGACAAAAGAAAAGATCCGCACGCGGCACTGACAACTTCAGTGTCAGCTGAACACGAGAGCGTTCGGTCTTTTAGAAGATTTGTATCTTGAAATGAAAATTAACGAATATCGCGCTGTCCGAAGGAATGGAGTACATATCGGACAATGACCACGCTCAGGCTAAAACGATAGGACATCTAACCGACATGCGGCAATGTGAATCGGACATTTGGGGATTTTCATCGTTATATGTCCGATGTCCGACGCCTAACGACATCCCTAAATTCCCGAACAGTTTTTTGCAGTTAAAAACAACATAAAATACAGCCGTGATTGATACACGTTTGGCTTCTAAAAAAGATTGTGTCGTGTTTTTCCTTT
The DNA here is from genome assembly GCF_037325665.1 of Littorina saxatilis. Classification (NCBI taxonomy): domain Eukaryota; kingdom Metazoa; phylum Mollusca; class Gastropoda; order Littorinimorpha; family Littorinidae; genus Littorina; species Littorina saxatilis. The sequence continues at coordinate 278,350 of NC_090255.1, forward strand.
CTTCACTCTCAGTCGAAAAGGAGACACAACGAGTTGTGTAGGTTCTGTAGATTTATTAACAGCTGGAACAACGGTGACAATATCTCTCAGCACAGTGTAAGAAAGAACAAGTGCAAGACTGGTAAAGAACAACAATACGTGTGCGCAGCCCTACTTATATAGTTAATGGACATACGAGAATATTCGGGAAACATCGAAACTAATCTGGTTAGATCTACACAGTTCCGTCTGTCCGATGAGCGTCTACGCTTACGTCATGAGGGACTGCGCACTAAATCAAAGTAAGTTCCATAATGTTCTTTATCCTTCCATTCGATTCCAGTGGTATCTAGCGATCTCCACAACACCTCCCCACCTAAACTGATGCTACTCCTCAAGCATCAACAGCAAAGTCTCTCTGTGGGTTTGCGTGTTCTCTTTGACCGTCTTGGATTGTCTAGTCCATACTCTGGAACGGATGGAGTACCTTTGGGTTTGGTCTGTCTCCGATTTTGTGGCACAGTTTCCAAGATCTCCATGGGGTGATCTGTTACAAGTTCAGAAACAGTGTCCACTTCCTCACCAGGTTCATTGTCTTCCTCAGTGGTGTAGCGTGGCTGTAGCTGTTCCCAGTGTCGTCTCCATACTGGACCATGAGGAATGACCATGACGTTGAAGCAGCGAGTACCCAGAGACTTCTTGACGACTGCTGGTACCCATCGGGGTTGTTTGTCTCGGCGAGGTCCATGGTACAGAGCATACACATGATCTCCGGCCTTGTACTGTCTGGTTACCTTGACGACAGCTTTCGAGTCTGGAGTCATCTGAGACTTGGATGCCTCCTTGGATTGCTTGCCCTGAGCGATGTGGGCTGGCAAGGGCAGCAGAGTGTCGATCCTTGTCCGTAACTGCCTGGAATTCAAGAGTTCACTCGGAGAGAAACCACAGGATGTCGGCGTTCTCCGGTACTGCATCAAGAACTCTTGAAGAGCACGCTTCGGTGGCAAAGAAGATTTTCTCAGTGCTTGTTTGAATGTCTGCACCAAACGTTCGGCGGCTCCATTGGTAGCAGGATGATATGGTGCCCCTGTCAGGTGCGTGATCCCCCGTTCCTTGCACCAGCTCTGAAATTCTTCAGAAGTGAAGGTCGGCGCGTTGTCAGTGACAAGTGTGTGAGGCAATCCAAAATGAGCAAAATCTTCTTCCAGCAGGTCTAGAGTGGCTCTAGAGGACGTGGATGACGTAAGATGAATGCATGGATACTTGGAGTAAGCATCCGTGATCACCAGCCAGTCTCTACCCATGAAGTTGATTGCATGGTCCAGGTGTAAGCGGCTCCACGGCTTTTCTGGTAGCATCCATGGGTGAACTGGAGGCTTGGATGGCTTGTTCTGATGTTCACCGCACGAGTCACATCGTCGAGTAGCCATCTCAATAGCAGCATCGATACCGGGCCAGTAAACAGCAGTTCTTGCCAACTGTTTCATGCGTTCCATGCCGAAGTGTCCGAGATGCAGCAGATCAAGGATCTTGGACTGCAGGCTCTGTGGAATCACCACTCTCGATCCATGGACGAGGCATCCGTGGCAGATACTGAGAGAGTCCGACAACTTCCGGAACTTGTTGACATCTTCATTGATCTCAGCATTCTTTGGTGGCCAGCCTTCACGGACGTAGCGCATCACAGTAGATATCACTGGATCTTTTCCTGACTCTTGACGGAGGATATTGGCATCCACAGGCTGGACTTGAAGACTGAGAACCTTGATGGCACACACCATGTCCATGTCTTCACTACTTTCCTCCCTGTCGAAGTCGATGTCATCTCCGTATGGCAAGCGACTAAGGGCATCTGCATTGCCATGATCCGCTGTTTTCCGGTACTCGATGGTGTAGTTAAACTGGTTCAGCCACAGGGCCCACCGAGCTAGTCTGTTAGCTGCGAGCAGTGGAGTCCCTTTCTTTGGTCCGAACAGTGATGTCAGTGGCTTATGATCTGTCACCAGTGTGAACTGACGTCCGTAGAGATACTGGTAGAACGTCCGCAAGCCAAAGATGATGGCCAGGGCTTCCTTGTGGATTTGGCTGTAGTTCCTTTCTGCAGCCGTGAGAGTCTTGGACACGTTGGCGATTGGGCGCTCGCTTCCATCTGGATAGCGATGAAATAGGACTGCTCCAATTCCAACGTTGGACGCGTCACAAGCTAGTCCCAAAGTCTTGTTTGGATCGAAGTGTACCAGAACTTGATCCGAGGAAAGCACATTTTTCAACTGTTCAAATGTTGCCTGTTCCTCATCTCCCCACTTCCAGGGGTTCGCCTTCTTCGTCAGGCGGTAGAGCGGCTCTGCCATGCTGGCCAGGTTAGGGATGAACTTCCCGTAAAACTGAACTGAGCCCAAGAAAGACTTCAAGCTTGAGACGTCCGTAGGGGCTGGCATTTTCAAAACTGCCTCGACCTTCGATCCTTTGGAGATCCCTTCGGCCGATAAGGTATGTCCAAGGTATTCCACACTGGCTTGTGCGAACTCGCACTTTTCACGACGACATCTGAGTCCTTTGTCGTTCAGACGAGTGAGCAAACATTCCAGGTTGCTATGATAATGAACATGAAACTTACAGTCTTGAGTCAATGACCACCTGACAGGTATGGATTGCCTTCCCTCTCTGCTTGGTCTTCATCTCTTCTTGTAATGTCTTATTTATGTGCATCTGACTGCTGTTTCTGACAGGCGGTGGAAGGTTCATTACGCCGCAAAAGGTTTGTAGTTCTGCCAAATCCCCCCCAATACAGCGCATTGCAAATGCAGCACGACGGTTCACTGAGTGTACTTGTAGATTGCCTGCAGGTATTTGGGGACATGAAGGGAACAACTGCTGTCTGTCACAAAGTGGATTTTCACAGGGAATGCAAACTCACTACCTAGCCCTTTCCTGCTAACTTCAAATAGTGTTACAGTGCCATGGCAAAAAGCACACAAAAGCTGTGACGCAATGTTTGCATTCAAAATGCTTATGTCCACCATCCTATACCCCCCAATATCCTGATCAAGTGTCTCTTCTTTTTCTAAAGTGTCACTGTCACTGTCACTGTCAGTGTAATTTACTTCATCATTGTCACTCGAATCATCTTTCATAATATCGTAAATGCTGTGGAGCTTTACCTCAGAGCGAGTGGGCGTGGCAGCATTTTCCCCTAGGGTGGTACCTGTACTAGTGTCAGTTCTGGCAGCGTTTTCTATGACAGAACTTTGCCTGTTTTCACAGTCACGGTTTTCAGTCTCACTCTCAGTAAGACCCGCTTCATCTTGGGACACTTTCTGGTGCTTATTGCCACAAAAAAACTCTCTTCTTTTGGTCTCTTACACCTTTTTCTGTCAGAAGACATCTTGTTCGCTGGAAGAAGTCGTAGGGGTCACAAATCCAACCAAAGTGTATTCAATTATGAACTGAGAGCTTCTCACACATGCAGGCAGCCATTTGCAGTGCAAGGGAGAGCACTCGTGTAGCCAAAAACAAAGAAGCAGAGAGGGAGTAGCTCGTTATTTTAAATGGATGAAAACGCACTCGCACAAAAGAAAATTGTCATTTTCAAGACACATTTTATTTTGTTTACCATCTTTGACATCAAATAACACAAAAAGTACTCAACATAGAAAAAAAATTGAAACTGCACATGAAACTAGAGACATTATTCTATTTAATAGGTATCATGCTGATTGTGAAAGAAAAAAACACGATTTTTCACAAGAATCTAGGTGGGTCTAGTGCCGACAGTGATACTATGTGTGGTAGTGTCAGTGATGGATTAAGTGATTCATGGATGAAGTATAGTTGGATTTTGTCTGTGGACGGAATGTGAATGTAGATTGAACGAGAGAGATGTTACATGACTTTAGTTTAGGAAGAGGAGATGGTTTAAGAGAATGTGTATTAAGACTTGGGTTAATTCTTTAGGAGTGTCCATGACGAGGGTTCATGAGGACGTGAGCGAGGGAGGGACCTCACACGTAAGAGCGCGGAGCGATGGTGGAGAGCAAAGGACCACATCGGCGCAGATGGCTAGACGGCGGAGTCTTCATCGTACCGGTCGTAGCGACGACGGTTATTTTCGCTAATGGCGGAAATGTTTCTCGGGGAGAAACGTGAAAGGTGTGTGTTGGCACCTATAAGGAAAGTTTCTGGGAATTCATCATCTACGGGATTCAGCGACACAAGGATGTGTAAATGACGACATGCAGTGAGCCGTGATACGAACTCGTGAGTGTCTGTCAGCACCTTATCTTGTGCGTTAATCTATCTTTGAGAAAGTATCTTTATACTATGTATTTACATGCATTGAGTGAATGCTATATGTTTGTGTGAACTGTGTGTTCGAGAAGTTGATTCGTATTGATGTATTTGAAGTGAAGAATTGTGTTATATTTTGGTGAGGAAATAATAAGTCTGCATCCTCCCAAAATTCTGTGTTTGGAGTGTTTTGGTGTGAAGTTTGAAGTCAGTGTAAAAAGTTAGGGCTACACGAAAAATTGCCTTTGTGAACACGCCAGCCAAGAACGACTGCCAAAAGAATAGGCTTATGTAAACATGCCAATATCAAAGTAGTCACACCCCATACTTTCACCATTCTGAACAAACATTCTTACAACCAGAAGTCCAAACACATGATTTGCGGTTCAGTCCACGTAGAGTGAAATAATATTCAAATAGAACATTTCAAAGAAAAGCAAGTTAAATTCAAATAGTGAATAATAAACAAAAGTTATGACGTAAAACAGGAAAAACGAATGATGCAACATTCGGATACTGATACAAAAGGTTTATGGGCCAGGGGATTACTTCCCTTGACCTACCTTTTTGGGTCAAAACAGGCCACAAACACTTCTCTTTGAGAGCTCAACGAGAAGTGTTGACCCCAAAAGGAAACCGGGAAACTGAGAGGGGTATGGACTGAACCGCAATATTACCTGAACTTCTGCAACATATGTAACTTGCTACTTAGACCGCATAGCCAATGTGCAGACCACTCTCAACTTATACAAGATACCAATATTCCAGATTACATGTTCTTACTAGGATGCTTTAACGATATCAGTCATCCTGATTGTTTTAGCAACATGTTATTTTGAAGTATAGGGGGCTTTTTGCAGTGATTCGTGAAGGCCTCTCCACTGGTCCATATTAGGCGCCCATTTAATTTTTGCTGAATGTCTATCTTTTGTTTTAAATTATTATAAATATAATTTTTCACTGCAGTAGTCCTTTAACTTTAACCCTTAGCTGTAAGCTAGATATGCACAAGTCATGTCGGTGCCACACAATGCTGACACACATGTTCCTGTGCATAGTTTATGGATAACGTGTAGTTGGGAAGTTAAGAGTAGAAATAATTAGTATTTAGTGTACGAGGAGGGTTGGGGGTGGGTAGGGAGGGGGTGGGTATGGTTTACTTTGAGCAGGTCGGTTTCAGTTTTAATAAACAATTCTAGAGAATTGTGTATCTTATATTTGAGTCTTTCGTGTTTTAGACATTGATGCATTTAATAGTTTTAACGAGTTGCCTTTTGTTTTATCATTCTGGTGTTTATCTAGATGTGCTGTGTATCTTATAAGAAGTTCTTAAAAGTTCGAAGTTATTTTAGCATATAGGTTTTTTATGGTCTTAACAGTTAAACATGTATTACGTTATCATTAAGATTCATGCTTTGTTAGCACTAAGCAGTTGCTTTAATCAGTCTGGTTTTCTCTTGTTTTTATCTTATGAACATTCTAAATGTTAGACTAACTTATTGTCTTGTACAGAATAACAACTGTGTGAATGGTGCTATACTGAATGAAAGAGTGTGACATGAAGTTCTTGTACATCATTGTAAAGAGTGTGAATGACGTTTTAGTTTAGATGTCAAGCGCTTAGAGCAAGCCTTTTTAACGAAAGTTTTTGATTTAGCGCTATATAAATGTTCTTATTCTTATTATTATTATTATTATCAAAGCTATTTTACTCTAAAGGGGAACATGCCAATACGTCCCAATACCATTACGTCCCAGTACCATTACGTCCCAGTACCATTACGTCCCAGTACCATTACGTCCCAGTACCATTGCGTCCCAATACCATTGGGTCCCAGTACCATTGCGTCCCAGTACCATTACGTCCCAATACAATTACGTGCCATTGCGTCCCCGTACCATTAGGTCCCAATACTAGTGAATTTAATTTCTGAGATGTTATTGTAGCAGTGTAGTGACACGTTTTGTAATAAAAGTGCGTTTTGTAATAAATTTATTACAAACCGTGTTCGGATTACACAATTGTTATTACAAAACGCGTTCAACACGATTTGTAATAAAAATTGTGTAAGCCGAACACGATTTGTAATAAATTTATTACAAAACGCACTTTTATTACAAATGTCGGTACATAGCAGTATTTCACAAATAAAAATAAAATAAAAAGATGTGTACCGGTGATGTCGGACAAACATGTGGACGGACATTGACCAAATAAATGTATCGATAGGTTCCGGGTGCGTATCGCTAGCGCTACGTGTCATTTGTGCTACGTGTCATTTGTCCTACGTGTCATTTGTGCTACGTGCCGCTATCGCTACGTTGATTAGTGCTACAAATAATTTGTCGATAAGTCGCTATCATTCGTTCATTATCACTACGTGTCGACAGCACTACATCTTTTAGCGTTACGTGTCATTATCGCTACGTGTCAATACCACTACTTACTGACGACTCTATCTTTCTCATTTTTTCTCTCGCTCTCACTCCTGGTTTGTGTGTGTATATGTATGTCTGTGTATGTGTGTGCGTAAGTGTGTGTGTGTGTTTCAGTGTGTGTGTGTGTGTGTGTGTGTGTGTGTGTGTGTGTGTGTGTGTGTATGTGTGTGTGTGTGACTCTCTCTATCTCTCTCTCTCTTGCTCTCTCTCTTCTGCTCACTCGCTCGCTCGCTCGCTCGCTCACTCTCTCTCTCTCTCTCTCTCTCTCTCTCTCTCTCTCTCTCTCTCTCTCTCTCTCTCTCTCTCTGTGGCCTTAATATAATACACCATTCTGGGTTCTGAGTTCTCTCTCTCTCTCTCTCTGTCTGTCTCTCTCTCTCTCTCTCTCTGTCTGTCTCTCTCTCTCTCTCTCTCTCTCTCTCTCTCTCTCTCTCTCTCTCTCTCTCTCTCTCTCTCTCTCTCTCTCTCTCTCTCCCTATCTCTCTCTTATGTTATGTTCGTTTGTATGTATGTTTTTGTTTGTTTGTTTAGTCTGTCAATCGTTTGTTTGTTCGTTTGTTTGCTTGTTATTACTTCTTTGATTCATATTCTAACATTTTTTAAACGTATTTTCATTAGATTAAACCCTCCCATGGGCGAGGGCTGGATGTAAAAAACCCACCTGTTTGCTTATGCCATTACCCTCGTTAATAAAGAATTTGTCTTTGCTCTCTCTCTCTCTCTCTCTCTCTCTCTCTCTCTCTCTCTCTCTCTCTCTCTCTCTCTCTCTCTCTCTCTCTCTCTCTCTCTCTCTCTCTCTCTCTCTCTCTCTCTCTCTCTCTCTCTCTGTGTGACTGGAGAACAATAATTGACAAACACAGAATAATTATTGGAAACTGCACAATCAGACAGTACATGTCTTCTTTATGAAAAATCATGAAGGAAAAAAAGGGGTCATAATACTTGTTACAATACGTTATCTTCTACGTGTCACTTAAAATCAAAATAAATTTTGACTCTTGAATTAAAGGTCTTGCTTAAAAAAGGGACCTGTCATCTTTCATCAGATTATAAAATAGAATGAATTAAAAATTGTCTGACCAACGAAATATCTCATAAATCAATGTGTTTAACAGATTGTGTGTATGTCTATTTTTTTTATGTATTTATCTCTTCTCCGTCCTTAATCACTGTTCACACCCACCCATCCCTTCTCTCCCCTAGTCTGACCACGATGATCACGTACCCCATCCCCCCTTCCGCGGGTCCCCCCTTCCGCGGCCCACACCTCACTGTGCCCACCTCACCTCCCCATTCACACCCCCCCACACACACACACACTCACACACACTGCCCACCGCAGCGTTCAAGCATTGCTCAAGAAACAATTGTGTTGGGACGTAATGGTACGGGGACGTAATGGGATTCCTTTATGGGACGTATCGAGATGCAATTTTCTTGGGACCTATTGACACGCAATTTTGTTGGGACGCAATGGTACGGGACGCAATGGCACTGGGACCCAATGGTATTGGGACCCAATGGGATTGCTTAATGGGACGCAATGAGACGGCATTGTTTTGGGACGCAATGGTACTGGGACACAATGGTACTGGGACGTATTGGCATGACCCCCTCTAATTAGGCCTAACGGTTACCCTAAGAGAGAAGGACTACCAAACACAAAATGAAACTTCTTTGCAAGAAAACAAGCTAGTTATCAGCATGGAACAAAAAGCGGTCCATATTAGGAGCCCTTCCCCTATGTTTAAGAATGTGTGTGTGTGTGTGTGTGAGAGAGAGAGAGAGAGAGAGAGAGAGAGAGAGAGAGAGAGAGAGAGAGAGAGAGAGAGAGAGAGAGAGAGTGAGAACTTTATCCCCGAGTACGCTAGTACTTGGGCTCAGCAGACTTTAATTGTGTGTCTGTCTGTCTGTCTGTCTGTCTGTCTGTCTGTCTGTCTCGACTTAACAGCTTATTGCTGGGAAACTACTGGGCGCAGTTCGTTCAAAAGTTGATACACTAACTTGATAATAGGTCCGATTGATCGTATTAAAACTTCATGTTACCTGGGACCTAAATGCGAAATAAACCACAAAAACGACTTGGCCGTAGGAGGAATTTACACCGGCGGGGCAACACGCAGCCAATGAGCTGATAGAACAGCCGAACGCGTCACACAGTGACGAGAAATATAGCGTCATAAAAAGCATGCATCTCGTGCGATACGATTTGCCAGGCTTTGCGCGTTGTGTGTTTGAATAATTTGATTTTTTGTGTACCCCATTTTCTACCAAGCGCCGGTTGGTTGCTCGGTCGCGACTGCGGTGGTTTAGAGGTCGCGATTTTGTGTTTTGATTCTTTTCATATTAATTTGTATTTTTTTTATGGTTTCCTTTGTTTACATATGTTTCAGTCTTTTACCTTCACTTTACATTAAAGAATTTGGTAAAACTACCTGGGGCGTGATAAATGCAAGAATCCGCGAGCCAGGACAGTAAAAGAACTTCGTGGGCCACCAGTTCACCAGTTATGAAGAGGGTCGGCAGTATATTTTTCACTGTGATCAAATAAAAGAGAAAGGCCAGTCACCACGCACATCCTCGGCTCGCATGCAATGTAGTAATATCGCAAAGGGAATGCCTGTAATTCACACAGAGCAATCACTTGGTCTTAAACGTGCACAAGACAAAAACTTTTATACTGGGGGAGCGAGCCAGTCTGAAGAGTACTCGGGTCCAGCGCGAGCGTTTTTTATTACTCAAGGATGGAGATTTTAGGCTCACGCCTAGTCTTACAATCTGTCCCTGCTAAACTAAGACATAAAAATAAAGACAATACTTGAAAGGACAATTGTCAATCGCAATCATCGGTTGGCCTAGTGGTAAGGCGTCCGCCCCGTGATCGGGAGGTCGTGGGTTCGAACCCCGGCCGGGTCATACCTGAGACTTTAAAATTGGCAATCTAGTGGCTGCTCCGCCTGGCGTCTGGCATTATGGGGTTAGTGCTAGGACTGGTTGGTCCGGTGTCAGAATAATGTGACTGGGTGAGACATGAAGCCTGTGCTGCGACTTCTGTCTTGTGTGTGGCGCACGTTATATGTCAAAGCAGCACCGCCCTGATATGGCCCTTCGTGGTCGGCTGGGCGTTAAGCAAACAAACAAACAAAATCGCAATCATACAGTATTACTAATTACAACATTACCTATACGAATACATAATGCATGATAGAACATTGAAATGTACATGTATGTCAATATAATACAAAGGAAAAAAAAGTCGACTCGCACACACACGCGCGCCGCATGCCTGCAATCACGTTCGCACTCAATACAACACAGAGAGAGAGAGAGAGAGAGAGAGAGAGAGAGAGAGAGAGAGAGAGAGAGAGAGAGAGAGAGAGAGAGAGAGAGAGAGAGAGAGAGAGAGAGAGAGAGAGAGAGAGAGAGAGAGAGAGAGAGAGAGAGCGGATTTGTCCTTCACTGGGGGTATGCAGTGCCTTGGCATTGCGCTTCTACTTAATTTTTTTTGGGGGGAGGGTGTGTTCCGGATCAAGTAACCCCGCCCCCCCCCCCCCCCTCTTATACAACTGTCCTTTTTTCTATCAAGGACAGACGATGATACGTATTTTTAACTAGATGAATACCCGCTTCGCCGGCTTCGAAGCCGGGTACCCGGCTTCGCCGGGTGAGTGGCGCACCGTACGCGATTGACGCCACACGAAGGAAAACTTCTAAAAATAGTAACGGGAATATGGATTGAGCGTTGTGGACAGTGACCTTCTAAAAATAGTAACGGGAATATGGATTGACGCCACACGAAGGAAGGGAGATAAACGCAAAACACTGGAGAAGAGAAGAAAGAGTTACTGGGAATGGATCTGGGAAGATGAACAGAAAAACCAAAATCGGTTCAGCGCTGCGCGCTGAGAGCACGTGTTGAAAATTATCATCGACCAGGTTGTGTCCGGGGTCTACCTGAATATTTGTTTGTTTGTTTGTTTGCTTAACGCCCAGCCGATCACGAAGGGCCATATCAGGGCGGTGCTGCTTTGACATTTAACGTGCGCCACACACAAGACAGAAGTCACAGCACAGGCTTCGTGTCTCACCCAGTCACATTATTCTGACACCGGACCAACCAGTCCTAGCACTAACCCCATAATGCCAGACGCCAGGCGGAGCAGCCACTAGATTGCCAATTTTTAAAGTCTTAGGTATGACCCGGCCGGGGTTCGAACCCACGACCTCCCGATCACGGGGCGGACGTCTTACCACTAGGCCAACCGTGCCGGTCTACTACCTGAATATGCCCACCAAATTTGAAGCAGATCCATCGAGAACTTTGGCCGTGCATGGCGCACAGACAGACAGACAGCCAGACACAAGCCGTATATAGATATAGATGCCCTCACGGTAAAACCATTAGAGGCATGTTTCCGGGTTTGACCCCGACTTATAACTTATGGTAAAACAAAGACATACAAAAATACAAAATGGCCACCGCAAGGGGGGGGGGGGGGGGGGACGACCCCTTTAAATGCTAAATGTCAAGAGCATCTGGGGAAGCAACACCTGTTTCGTCAACTGCTGGTTGCACCAATGATCAAAGATAGTTGTTATCACCCGATGAAGGTCAAGGTCAATCACAATGTACGTTCTACTGGACGGGGAAAACAACGTTGTAAAACAAGGGATGATGTCACCTAGGGAAAGGGCTCCTAATATGGACCGGCTCCTAATATGGACCACCTCCTGTTCTGACAAACTAACGGCGCTAGAGCGCTCAAAAAAGTTTTATTAGCTGTATTCACCCTCTCTGGATAACTTGCACATGTCAAAACAGTTGCAGAAACACAAATCTCAAAACCGTTAGGCTTTTTCTCTTTTTTTCGCTTTTGGCAGCGTTCACTCTAAATTTGCCGCCTAAAACGGACTCATTTCTGTCCACAGCCAAAGCTTTTATCACACAAAAATTGCTATTTATGACAGCTAAGACCGTATTTGTTATATGTTAGCAGGTTTGACCCCGAGTTTCTACTGCAAACAGAAAATAATAGCAAAATCTCAAAGTATGTGCGAGTCCCCTAACAAATCGAAAAAAAAAGCTAAAGGCTATTTTCATTATTTCATTAAGAAGCTTGCTGGAAATAACCTATAATTAGCCCTCGAGATTTAAAAAAAAATAACAAAAAGTCTTCTTTTCGTGGAAGTTGATAATTTCACTTATTTTCACTCTGTTTTTGATATTAAAGCTTCTTCAGTTTCCTGGTGTGCTTCAAATAATGCTCTCATCAACCCGAAACAGCTAAATCTAAAGCATACTTTAATTAGTCTGACTTGCACAATAAGTTGTATCATGTTATTTTGAAGTAAAGGGAGCTTTTTACAGTGATTCGTGAAGGCCGCTTCCCTGGTCCATATTAGGCACCCAGGCTCCTAATATGGACCATTTGTGATTTTTTTCTGTATTTAATTTTTGCTGAATGTCTATCAAAGCTATTTCACTCTAATTAGGCCTAACCGTTAACCTAAGAGAGAAGGACTACCAAACACAAAACGAAACTTCTTCGGAAGAAAACAAGCTAGTTATTAGCATGAAACAAAAAGTGGTCCATTTTAGGAGCCCTTCCCCTACAATAAATTGTTTACTCCCTGTGACCTCACTTCGGCTAAGTATTCTAGATCTATGTGGCATTTCAAACACTGTTACACTGTCACGAATTGCATTCCTAACTTGAACCACAGAAGCTTGTATCAAAGCGCCGGTCGATCATGCTTACTGTACCCTTACTGTACCCTTACTGTACCCTTACTACTACCAGGGACCTATATTTAGATATACAGGTCGATCATGCTTACTGTACCCTTGCATGTCCTTAATTGGACGAAGTCGACTACGCGTAGCTCACTTCACGAAGCTACCGGAACTAGACTTCGTCGCAGTCCAAGGGAAGGCACTATGGCGGAAAAGAGAGTTATCTTTTCATGTCTTGGCGTCTCAAATGCGCGTAGTCTCGACCAGCGCGTGGTGTGCTTCTTTCTGAGTACTTTACGTCACAAATTGTACTTTACGTATTTGATGATGACGTAACATATGAGTTAATTGTATGTGTTCTATTTCGTTGACTGAGCACGGCCGGGACCAGTTGGCGTGAGCGCTGGGATTTTGAGTTTCATTCGACATGTCAATGCATCGCAGTATGAAATAATACAGGTAGGAGGTTAGTTCTTGTACTTTGGGTCAACCAAAGTCGATAAATGCATTCTTCACTATGGTATTGAGTCTGATTTCGTCGTCCATCTTGAATCGAAAAGCACTCTTCTTACAAAAAAACCAACTTCGTTGCGAGCTACGGCGAAGCTTCGCATGTCAAAACTTGAGAAGCGATGTTGGGGTCAAAGTATCACGCCGTAGCTGCGGGTTTTTGGTATAAAGACTTCGCGAAGCTTCGTGTAGTCGACTACGGGCTCAATTAAGGACGGGCTTTACTACTACCAGGGACCTATATTTAGATATACAGGTCGATCATGCTTACTGTACCCTTACTACTACCAGGGACCTATATTTAGATCTAGGTCTATGCTACTACTATTCACGTATAGTGGTAGTAAGGTACAGTCAGCATGCAGGAGTAAATTATGATCGACCGGCGCTTAGATACATAGTACAAGCTCTTGTGCTTGAACTCGTCGACTAAAACAAGTTGCGCAGACAATTAAAGGGAGACTACCCTCCTTTTTCGCGAATGACGTCATTGTCTAAGTGACGAAGCGGGCGTGATGGCGCAGGAGGCCAAGCCGAAAGGCAAAATTGTGGATGCTGTTGCCGAGGCTAATATCTTGTAAGTAACACCAGTCAGGTAAACCCATCGATTCAGATCACACGTGTTTGCTTTGTGCAGTGTGTGTGTGTGTTGACACTGAGACTGTGGCAACAGGCTTTTGTTATCTACAGCATCATCAGTCCCATACTGTAGTACTAAATGTTCTGAGTGATCTGATGACGTACATTATGTTCTGAGTGATGTGATGACGTACATTATGTTTCATAAAAACACACATGCACTGAGTCAGATGCGTGCACATACTCGCACTCTGTCGAGTCAGAAAGGCGACAGGGAGACAGGGAGACTAAAACATTCAACTCCCGGATAGTTCAGGCACGCACTCTGTCGAGTCAGAAAGGCGACAGGTCACAGGGAGACTAAAACATCCAACTCCCGAATAGTTCAGGCACACACTCTGTCGAGTCAGAAAGGCGACAGGGAGACTTAAACATCCAACTCCCGAATAGTTCAGGCACACACTCTGTCGAGTCAGAAAGGCGACAGGGAGACTAAAACATCCAACTCCCGAATAGTTCAGGCACACACTCTGTCCAGTCAGAAAGGCGACAGGGAGACAGGGAGACTAAAACATTCAACTCCCGGATAGTTCAGGCACACACTCTGTCGAGTCAGAAAGGCG
>NC_090255.1:295000-312500 GCF_037325665.1 Littorina saxatilis
GGACCCTCCAGGTAGAGTGTGTGATGGGGGACGGACGGGGCGTTACACAGGGACCCACCAGGTAGAGTGTGTGATGGAGGATGAACGGGGCGTTACACAGGGACCCTCCAGGTAGAGTGTGTGATAGGGGACGGACGGGGCGTTACACAGGGACCCGCCAGGTAGAGTGTGTGATGGGGGACGGACGGGGCGTTACACAGGGACCTTTCAGGTAGAGTGTGTGATAGGGGACGAACGGGGCGTTACACAGGGACCCGCCAGGTAGAGTGTGTGATGGGGGACGGACGGGGCGTTACACAGGGACCTTTCAGGTAGAGTGTGTGATAGGGGACGGACGGGACGTTACACAGGGACCCGCCAGGTAGAGTGTGTGATGGGGGACGGACGGGACGTTACACAGGGACCCGCCAGGTAGAGTGTGTGATGGGGGACGGACGGAACGTTACACAGGGACCCTCCAGGTAGAGTGTGTGATGGGGGACGGACGGGACGTTACACAGGGACCCTCCAGGTAGAGTGTGTGATGGAGGACGGACGGGACGTTACACAGGGACCCTCCAGGTAGAGTGTGTGATGGGGGACGGACGGGGCGTTACACAGGGACCCGCCAGGTAGAGTGTGTGATGGGGGACGGACGGGGCGTTACACAGGGACCCACCAGGTAGAGTGTGTGATGGAGGATGAACGGGACGTTACACAGGGACCCGCCAGGTAGAGTGTGTGATGGGGGACGGACGGGGCGTTACACAGGGACCCACCAGGTAGAGTGTGTGATGGAGGATGAACGGGGCGTTACACAGGGACCCTCCAGGTAGAGTGTGTGATAGGGGACGGACGGGGCGTTACACAGGGACCCGCCAGGTAGAGTGTGTGATGGGGGACGGACGGGGCGTTACACAGGGACCCACCAGGTAGAGTGTGTGATAGGGGACGAACGGGGCGTTACACAGGGACCCGCCAGGTAGAGTGTGTGATGGGGGACGGACGGGGCGTTACACAGGGACCTTTCAGGTAGAGTGTGTGATAGGGGACGGACGGGACGTTACACAGGGACCCGCCAGGTAGAGTGTGTGATGGGGGACGGACGGGACGTTACACAGGGACCCTCCAGGTAGAGTGTGTGATGGGGGACGGACGGGACGTTACACAGGGAGCCTCCAAGTAGAGTGTGTGATGGAGGACGGACGGGACGTTACACAGGGACCCTCCAGGTAGAGTGTGTGATGGGGGACGGACGGGACGTTACACAGGGACCCTCCAGGTAGAGTGTGTGATGGGGGACGGACGGGGCGTTACACAGGGACCCTCCAGGTAGAGTGTGTGATGGGGGACGGACGGGACGTTACACAGGGACCCTCCAGGTAGAGTGTGTGATGGGGGACGGACGGGACGTTACACAGGGACCCTCTAGGTAGAGTGTGTGATGGGGGACGGACGGGACGTTACACAGGGACCCTCCAAGTAGAGTGTGTGATGGGTTAAGGACGGGACGTTACACAAGGACCCGCCAGGTAGAGTGTGTGATGGGGGACGGACGGGGCGTTACACAGGGACTTTTCAGGTAGAGTGTGTGATGGGGGACGGACGGGACGTTACACAGGGACCCCCCAGGTAGAGTGTGTGATGGGGGACGGACGGGGCGTTACACAGGGACTTTTCAGGTAGAGTGTGTGATGGGGGACGGACGGGACGTTACACAGGGACCCCCCAGGTAGAGTGTGTGATGGGGGACGGACGGGGCGTTACACAGGGACTTTTCAGGTAGAGTGTGTGATGGGGGACGGACGGGACGTTACACAGGGACCCGCCAGGTAGAGTGTGTGATGGGGGACGGACGGGACGTTACACAAGGATTTTTCAGGTCGAGTGTGTGATGGGGGACGGACGGGATGTTACACAGGGACCCGCCAGGTACAATGTGTGATAGGGGACGGACGGGACGTTACACAAGGACCCGCCAGGTAGAGTGTGTGATGGGGGACGGACGGGACGTTACACAGGGACTTTTCAGGTCGAGTGTGTGATGGGGGACGGACGGGATGTTACACAGGGACCCGCCAGGTACAATGTGTGATAGGGGACGGACGGGACGTTACACAGGGACCCGCCAGGTAGAGTGTGTGATGGGGGACGGACGAGACGTTACACAGGGACCTTTCAGGTAGAGTGTGTGATAGGGGACGGACGGGACGTTACACAGGGACCTTTCAGGTAGAGTGTGTGATAGGGGACGGACGGGACGTTACACAGGGACCTTTCAGGTAGAGTGTGTGATAGGGGACGGACGGGACGTTACACAGGGACCTTTCAGGTAGAGTGTGTGATAGGGGACGGACGGGACGTTACACAGGGACCTTTCAGGTAGAGTGTGTGATGGAAGACGGACGGGACGTTACGCAGGGACCTTTCAGGTAGAGTGTGTGATGGAAGACGGACGGGACGTTACGCAGGGACCTTTCAGGTAGAGTGTGTGATAGGGGACGGACGGGACGTTACGCAGGGACTCGCCAGGTAGAGTGTTGGGAGCCTGCATACTGCGCTCAGTTACCTCTCAGTTATTTCAGACTCCCACCCCCCCTTTTCAATTTTTTCCCAACCGAGGCCGTCGCGTCAATCGGTATCTTGTGCAAGCTTTGTTACCTGTCCTGTGCGGCATGCCATAAGCAATGTGTGAGTTGTGAGTTAAGTAATTGTATCTTTTCCCATCCTTGACAGCCGGGAGACAGGTTCCTGCTACACCTCACTCTGTTGTCTCTCTGCTTGTTAACTCTTCAGTTCGGTTTCTCAACAACATATATCCTTTGCCGGGGAGACACCGTTTGAAATCATCCTAGATCAGTCCAAACTTTGCCAAGGGAGAACAGCATGAAATCATCCTAGATCAGTCCAAACTTTGCCAAGGGAGAACAGCATCATTTTACTGGGACGTCATGATACCGGAAAGCAAGCCTGGCTGCTAATCACGTGTAGCGTGAAATTGTTGTTTGTTTTGCTGACTGACATGCCTTGGACACTGTGTAACGTGAGATTGTTGTTTGCTTTGCTGACTGACATGCCTTGGACACTGTGTAACGTGAGATTGTTGTTTGTTTTGCTGACTGACATGCCTTGGACACTGTGTAACGTGAGATTGTTGTTTGTTTTGCTGACTGACATGACTTGGACACTGTGTAACGTGAGATTGTTGTTTGTTTTGCTGACTGACATGACTTGGACACTGTGTAACGTGAGATTGTTGGGTTGTTTTGCTGACTGACATGCCTTGGACACTGTGTAACGTGAGATTGTTGTTTGCTTTGCTGACTGACATGACTTGGACACTGTGTAACGTGAGATTGTTGTTTGTTTTGCTGACATGACTTGGACACTGTGTAACGTGAGATTGTTGGGTTGTTTTGCTGACTGACATGCCTTGGACACTGTGTAACGTGAGATTGTTGTTTGTTTTGCTGACTGACATGACTTGGACACTGTGTAACGTGAGATTGTTGTTTGTTTTGCTGACTGACATGACTTGGACACTGTGTAACGTGAGATTGTTGTTTGTTTTGCTGACTGACATGACTTGGACACTGTGTAACGTGAGATTGTTGTTTGTTTTGTTGACTGACATGACTTGGACACTGTGTAACGTGAGATTGTTGTTTGTTTTGCTGACTGACATGACTTGGACGCTGTGTAACGTGAGATTGTTGTTTGTTTTGCTGACTGACATGACTTGGACACCGTGTAACGTGAGATTGTTGTTTGTTTTGTTGACTGACATGACTTGGACACTGTGCAACGTGAGATTGTTGTTTGTTTTGCTGACTGACATGACTTGGACACTGTGTAACGTGAGATTGTTGTTTGTTTTGCTGACTGACATGCCTTGGACACTGTGTAACGTGAGATTGTTGTTTGTTTTGCTGACTGACATGACTTGGACACTGTGTAACGTGAGATTGTTGTTTGTTTTGCTGACTGACATGACGTGGACACTGTGTAACGTGAGATTGTTGTTTGTTTTGTTGACTGACATGACTTGGACACTGTGTAACGTGAGATTGTTGTTTGTTTTGCTGACTGACATGCCTTGGACACTGTCAGGAATGAAATACTCAAAATAGTTATAGGCAGTCAGAAGTTAATATTTTTTCTTTCATAAGCGTTCGTCTTTCTCCCACACTTCATTCCAAACAATACGAGAAAAAATATAGCTTAACATTTTATATGATTCACAGAACATAACATACAAATACACATACACTCACAGCAATTCTTCTATCATCCTTCAACATAACGACCCAGGGCACTAGATGAGTAAAATTACCACCATAGCCGTAGACGTCTGTTGAGTTGCTCATAAGTGTAGACTCGAAGATATCCTCCGTTCATAGTCTTTTCCGTTTCCTTGCGTCTGCTTCCCTGAGCTCTCGCGAAAATGGCGTCGCATCAAAGATAGTCAGGAATCCTCCGCTCCTTCTGTTTCGGGTCCTGCGTCTGCTTTCCTGAGCTCTCGCGAAGATAGTTCTCGTCTTCCGGCAGCATCCGCTCCGGATAGACAGGCTCCTTTAAGGAATAAGGGAGTCAATTAATATTCTAAATATTTATGTGGTACACGTAGTAATTCACTCATCATTCACCCTGGGTCGTAATTATACTTCACATTCAACCACACACACTCGTCCGAACTAATTATCTACAAGTTATACAACCCTTTAAAGTATCCACAATAACAACCAATAGATGATTACCCGCTTCGCCGGGAAGAAGTAGGGCCGGCTTCGCCGGCGCACGAAGGAAAGGAGATGAACGCGCAAAACACTGGAGACCTTCTAAAAATAGTAACGTGCAGCCACACGAGCTAAATCAACCTGGTCTGTTGGTCGCAATTGACTGTGTTCAAGCGTACGATAGTATTTCAAAAGAGTTTATTATTAAAGCCTTTCAAAAATTCGGGTTTGGGCCAGAATTTGTTCAATGGGTGACTGTGTTAATGAACGACACGGTTAGCTCAGTGCAGTATTGTGGATGGTTGTCTGATTTTTTTGATGTGAAAGCCGGGATTCGTCAAGGGTGCCCGTTTTCATGTTTGGCCTTTGTACTAGCCATTGAATTGTTGGCATCAAAAATAAGACAGTGTAGACGTATTAAAGGAATTTCGTTATGGAATAATGCTGATATTGCAACCGTTATTAAAATTGCTCTGTATGCAGACGATATCACCCTTTTTTTAAAGGATGAGATTGATATGTATTATGCACTTGAAATAATGAATGACTTTTCTAGCTTTTCAGGCTTTAAGGATACATAAGAGAAAGTCTGAGGCGATGTGGTTGGGTAGTAGGAAACATTGTGATGAAACATTTTATAATTTTGTTTGGAAGAAGAAGTTGAAGATTTTGGGTGTATATTTTTGTAATGATAAGAGTGCTTCTTTGGTAGAAGATAACTGGACTGGAAGAATAAGGAATATTAAGCGATTGATTTGTGCATGGGAGAAGCGAAATTTGAGCATTGTAGGGAAAATATGTATTGTGAAAACGTTTTTAATTTCACAATTTGTGTATATTATGCAAGCGTTTGTATTACCTGACTGTGTTTTGAATGAAGTCAATACCTTATTGTTTAGATTTTTGTGGCGAAAAAGAGATTGTAATCGGAAGGCCTTTGAAAAGGTGAAAAGAAGCGTTGTATGTTTTGAAATTGAAAAAGGTGGTTTAAAAATGATCGATATTAGGCAAATGCAAATCTCTTTTTTATTACAATGGGTTTCACAACTTACTACATCAAATGAAAATGATAATTGGAGTTTCACTCCAAAGATGATGTATTTGCGTTTTGGAAAACATTTTGAATGTTTCTTATCGAATGTAAACAGTGCAAGATTTAAAGGGTTAGACCTAGTGAAATCACACTTTTGGAAAGCAGTATTAAAATATTGGCTGGATAATAACCACAACGATCGTGGGACAATCGGGCCGATTTTATTATGGAATAATGCATGCATAACGTATAGTGGCAAAGTTTTATTTTTTTGAGAGTTGGATACAACGAGGTGTATTGGTATTAACTGACATTGTACGTTCGGGAGATATATTATCATATCAAGATATATGTGATTTGATTGGATATTCGCCAAACCGAATTCTTGAATATAATGTTGTAAAAGCTGCTGTGTCATTATTTATGAGGAAAAATGCTGTAAATATGACTGATGATGTTTGTATTACCTTACCACTGTTTAACGGCAAAAATGTGTTAAGTGCCAGCGAATACAGGAAAGAGGTTATTAATATGAAAACAGATGTACCATGTTCCGGAGGATTTTGGAAGAGAAAGTTTAATGTAGAAATTGATGAACGATCCTGGATAGTTGCCTATCAGTCAACACAAGAGACTAGATTAAGAGTTTTACACTGGAAAATTATGCACAACATTTATCCGACCAACATTCTCCTGTGTAAAATGAAAGTAACGGAAACTAATAAATGTAATTACTGCTGTGATGTAACTGATTTCATTGAACACTTCTTTTTTGAATGCCCGGTTGTATACAAATTCTGGAAGTTTATTGAAGAATTTATTTTTCGTACTTTAGAAATTAAGATTATTTTGAATGTTAGTGATGTTTTACTTGGTATGCATTTTGTAATGGTGAGAAAGGCAACTATGTATAAATTGAACCACATTATCTTAATCGGAAAGATGTGCGTTAGTATATATAAAAAAACAAATTCGTTTTTACCGTTGGAAAGTATTTTTAATAGGCAGTTACAGATAAGAAGCATTTTTGTGTGAGTGTTCGAAGAACAAAACGTTAAAAAAGTTAGCTTGTTGTTCTCGATAAGTTGTATTTAATTCATTGTATGAGATATTGTTAATTGTTGTTATTTATGTGAATAAAATTGTTTGAAAAAAAAATAAAAATAAAAAAAAAATTAACAAAAAATTAAAAAAAAAAAAAAAAAAAAAAAAAGAAATGACTTGGTCGTTCAACAAGTTGATTTAGGGATTGTTAGCGTTGTATTATATTCATTACGACGAAAGTTTTTGTGGACTGATTTTTTGTTTCTAGCACTGCCTAAAATCACTGTGGTATAGAAATTATACATGTTGATTACCCGGTACATTGATTATAATTGTGTTCTGATCTTATGATGTCTTTTTGTTAAAATAAAAAGAACTAAAAAAAAAAAAAAAAAAAAAAAATAGTAACGTGCACTGACCTTCTAAAAATAGTAACGTAGTAACGGGAATATGGATTGACGCCACACGGAGGAAGGGAGATAATCGCGGCTGAAAACACTGGAGAAGATAAGGAAGAGTTACTGGTAGTGGATCCCGACAAAAAAACACAAAATCGGTTCAGCGCGCACAGCGCTGCGCGCTGAGAGCACGTGTTGAAATATCTCATCGATGAGGTTGTGTCCGGGGTGTAGCTGAATACGGTGTCCAAATTTGAAAAAGATCCACCCAGAACTTTGGCCGTGCATCGCGAACAGACAGACAGACAGACAGATAGACAGACAGACAGACACTAGTCGTATATATATATAGATAAATGAACACTATTACAGAGCTTATTCACCATCATAATAAAAGAAATACTGCTATGCTAAACCATTCTTGAAAAATAGTTTACCTGCGCATTCGAGCGACAGAGCCTTCCGTCTTGCCTCTAAGATGTTAGTTGAGCGACAGAGCCTTCCGTCTTGCCTCTAAGATGTTAGTTGAGCGACAGAGCCTTCCGTCTTGCCTCTAAGATGTTAGTTTGGCAAGTGCTGTAACAAATTGTTTAACTGGCGACACAGTCGCAGCTCACCCTATACATTTGAACATTCAGGTTTTCAGGCATGCTACAGGCCAAAAATGGTTTTACCTGAAAGAAGCGCGTAGTGCCAGTGGCAAAGCCACAAGCCTGAGCCTGCGAAGCAGGCGAGCCAACTAGGGGGGTCCGGGGGCATGCCCCCCCGAAATTTTTTTCAAAAAACTGTTAAAATCTGTGCATTCTGGGCATCATTTTCAGGGCTGTAATAGTGTTGTGATCTTGTTAAAAATCCCATTTTAGCCTCCCCCCACCACCATTCAACACACCTTCAAACTGGTGAAAACAACACTACTGTAGACTAGTATGTAGTCACCAGTGCACTGGTACTACAGTAGTGGTGTTTTCACCAGTTTTGTACACATGAAAAGGGTTTACAAGTCACAAAAGCATTGAAAAAGGTTACTGCAAAAAAACAAATGCAAGGAAGAGTAGTCACTCACAAGTCAAAGAAGGCACAGTTCTTTTTGCCGCTTTGGCCGGATTCGTTCTTCTTCGTGTCAGCCTTCTTTTTTTCCGGCGGGAAGGTGTTTTCAAGCCAAGCCCAACTCCATTTGTTCTTCACGCCGGAATCAAATAGTCCCGGCGAATTTCTCTGTACAATATCTGGGCGAAACAGTTCGCCAAAAACGACGGCCTATACATCCGCAGAACTAGATTGGGAACGTTCTAGATTCAGAACGGCAAGACCAATGACGGGCAACGCGCGTGCGCTGGCTTCATTGAGACCGACGCCCGGTCGCGTTGCGCGATATTCACACGGATCGTTTTTGCGGAAATTTTTCAACTTCACCGGAATAAATTTGACTTTACTGGATTTTGAAAACGGCTTTACCGGATTTCCGGCAATTACCGGAAAAGTAGCATGCCTGACGGTTTTCCACCTGTTGCACGTGAGTGCGTGGAGACTCAGCTCTACAGGTAACGGTACAGGCCCCATAATCATGGTCCAACAGGCATGCGAATCAATAATAATGTTTTTCACGATACGAGTCTTCTGTCAATTAATGCATTCTAATAACAGCATCATTTCATCAATAATTAAGTACTCATATTACATACATGTTCATACATAAGACAGACTCTGTGTAACGTGAGATTGTTGTTTGTTTTGTTGACTGACATGATTTGGACACCGTGTATGATGAGATTGTTTTTGTTTTGCTGACTGACATGCCCAGGACACTGTGTAACGTGAGATTTTTTTGTGTTTTGCTGACTGACATGACTTGGATACCGCGTAACGTGAAATTGTTTTGTGTTTTGCTGACAGACATGCCTTGGACAATGTGTAACGTGAGATTGATTTTGATTTGCTGACTGACATGACTTCGACACTGTGTAACGTGAGATTGATTTTGTTTTGCTGACTGACATGACTTGGACACCGTGTAACGTGAGATTGTTGTTTGTTTTGTTGACTGACATGACTTGGACACTGTGTAACGTGAGATTGTTGTTTGTTTTGTTGACTGACATGACTTGGACACTGTGTAACGTGAGATTGTTGTTTGTTTTGTTGACTGACATGACTTGGACGCTGTGTAACGTGAGATTGTTGTTTGTTTTGCTGACTGACATGACTTGGACACCGTGTAACGTGAGATTGTTGTTTGTTTTGTTGACTGACATGACTTGGACACTGTGTAACGTGAGATTGTTGTTTGTTTTGTTGACTGACATGACTTGGACACTGTGTAACGTGAGATTGTTTGTTTTGTTGACTGACATGACTTGGACACTGTGTAACGTGAGATTGTTGTTTGTTTTGTTGACTGACATGACTTGGACACTGTGTAACGTGAGATTGTTGTTTGTTTTGCTGACTGACATGACTTGGACGCTGTGTAACGTGAGATTGATTTTATTTTGCTGACAGACATGCCTTGGACAATGTGTAACGTGAGATTGATTTTGATTTGCTGACTGACATGACTTCGACACTGTGTAACGTGAGATTGATTTTGTTTTGCTGACTGACATGACTTGGACACTGTGTAACGTGAGATTGTTGTTTGTTTTGTTGACTGACATGACTTGGACACTGTGTAACGTGAGATTGTTGTTTGTTTTGCTGACTGACATGACTTGGACACTGTGTAACGTGAGATTGTTGTTTGTTTTGTTGACTGACATGACTTGGACACCGTGTAACGTGAGATTGTTGTTTGTTTTGTTGACTGACAGGACTTGGACGCTGTGTAACGTGAGATTGTTGTTTGTTTTGTTGACTGACAGGACTTGGACGCTGTGTAACGTGAGATTGTTGTTTGTTTTGTTGACTGACATGACTTGGACACCGTGTAACGTGAGATTGTTGTTTGTTTTGTTGACTGACATGACTTGGACACTGTGTAACGTGAGATTGTTGTTTGTTTTGTTGACTGACATGACTTGGACACCGTGTAACGTGAGATTGTTGTTTGTTTTGTTGACTGACAGGACTTGGACGCTGTGTAACGTGAGATTGTTGTTTGTTTTGTTGACTGACATGACTTGGACACTGTGTAACGTGAGATTGTTGTTTGTTTTGTTGACTGACATGACTTGGACACTGTGTAACGTGAGATTGTTGTTTGTTTTGTTGACTGACATGACTTGGACACTGTGTAACGTGAGATTGTTGTTTGTTTTGTTGACTGACATGACTTGGACACTGTGTAACGTGAGATTGTTGTTTGTTTTGCTGACTGACATGACTTGGACGCTGTGTAACGTGAGATTGATTTTATTTTGCTGACAGACATGCCTTGGACACTGTGTAACGTGAGATTGTTGTTTGTTTTGTTGACTGACATGACTTGGACACTGTGTAACGTGAGATTGATTTTGATTTGCTGACTGACATGACTTGGACACCGTGTAACGTGAGATTGATTTGTGTTTTGCTAACTGACATGCCTTGGACACGGCGTAACCAGAAATTGTTTTTGTTTTGCTGACTGACATGACTTGGACACTGTGTTACGTGAGATTGTTTTTGTTTTGCTGACTGACATGACTTGGACACTGTGTAACGTGAGATTGTTTTTGTTTTGCTGACTGACATGACTTGGACGCTGTAGATGTACGAGGCCATGGCGGGCAAGCGACCATTCTCGCCGTACGACCAGACCCGCTGGTTACTGCCACCCAACCCGCTGCCCAGGATACCCGATCACGTGCTGGGTAGAGACGGCAAGAAGGGGAAGCCTCCGCTTCCCATCTTCCTGCCGCCAATACCCGACATACCCGCCCAGCCCAACATCCCCACGTGAGTGTGGTACTGCAGTGGGCCACCTACTCCTGACATACCAGACATACATACCTGACATACCCCCCGACATACATACCCGACATACATACCCGACATACCAGACATACATACCTGACATACCTGACATACCCCCGACATACATACCTGACATACCCGACATACCTGACATACCCGCCCAGCACAAAATACCCACGTGAGTGTGGTACTGCAGTGAATGCCGACTGTTGCAGGACGAGTAACGGGTGGTACATTAAGGGGGAATGCCAACTGTTGCAGGACGAGTAACGGGTGGTACGTTAAGGGGGAATGCCAACTGTTGCAGGACGAGTAACGGGTGGTACGTTAAGGGGGAATGCCGACTGTTGCAGGACGAGTAACGGGTGGTACGTTAAGGGGGAATGCCGACTGTTGCAGGACGAGTAACGGGTGGTACATTAAGGGGGAATGCCGACTGTTGCAGGACGGGTAACGGGTGGTACATTAAGGGGGAATGCCAACTGTTGCAGGACGAGTAACGGGTGGTACGTTAGGGGGGGATGCCGACTGTTGCAGGACGGGTAACGGGTGGTACGTTGAGGGGGAATGCCAACTGTTGCAGGACGGGTAACGGGTGGTACGTTAAGGGGGAATGCCGACTGTTGGAGGACGGGTAACGGGTGGTACATTAAGGGGGGATGCCGACTGTTGCAGGACGAGTAACGGGTGGTACATTAAGGGGGGATGCCAACTGTTGCAGGACGAGTAACGGGTGGTACGTTAAGGGGGAATGCCGACTGTTGCAGGACGGGTAACGGGTGGTACGTTAAGGGGGGATGCCGACTGTTGCAGGACGGGTAACGGGTGGTACGTTGAGGGGGAATGCCGACTGTTGCAGGACGGGTAACGGGTGGTACATTAAGGGGGGATGCCGACTGTTGCAGGACGAGTAACGGGTGGTACGTTAGGGGGGGATGCCGACTGTTGCAGGACGAGTAACGGGTTGTACATTAAGGGGGGATGCCGACTGTTGCAGGACGGGTAACGGGTGGTACGTTGAGGGGGAATGCCGACTGTTGCAGGACGGGTAACGGGTGGTACATTAATGGGGGATGCCGACTGTTGCAGGACGAGTAACGTGTGGTACATTAAGGGGGAATGCCGACTGTTGCAGGACGGGTAACGGGTGGTACCTTAAGGGGGGATGCCGACTGTTGCAGGACGGGTAACGGGTGGTACATTAAGGGGGGATGCCGACAGTTGCAGGACGAGTAACGGATGGTACATTAAGGGGGGATGCCAACTGTTGCAGGACGAGTAACGGATGGTACATTAAGGGGGGATGCCGAGTGTTGTAGGACGAGTAACAGATGGTACATTAAGGGGGGATGCCGAGTGTTGCAGGACGAGTAACGGATGGTACATTAAGGGGGGATGCCGAGTGTTGCAGGACGAGTAACGGATGGTACATTAAGGGGGGATGCCGACTGTTGCGTGACGAGCAACGGGTGGTACATTAAGGGGGGATGCCGACTGTTGCAGGACGGGTAACGGGTGGTACATTAAGGGGGGATGCCGACAGTTGCAGGACGGGTAACGGGTGGTACGTTGAGGGGGAATGCCGACTGTTGCAGGACGGGTAACGGGTGGTACATTAAGGGGGGATGCCGACTGTTGCAGGACGGGTAACGGGTGGTACATTAAGGGGGGATGCCGACTGTTGCAGGACGGGTAACGGGTGGTACATTAAGGGGGAATGCCGACTGTTGCAGGACGGGTAACGGGTGGTACATTGAGGGGGGATGCCGACTGTTGCAGGACGGGTAACGGGTGGTACATTAAGGGGGAATGCCGACTGTTGCAGGACGGGTAACGGGTGGTACATTAAGGGGGGATGCCGACTGTTGCAGGACGGGTAACGGGTGGTACATTAAGGGGGGATGCCGACTGTTGGAGGACGGGTAACGGGTGGTACATTAAGGGGGAATGCCGACTGTTGCAGGACGGGTAACGGGTGGTACATTAAGGGGGGATGCCGACTGTTGCAGAACGGGTAACGGGTGGTACATTAAGGGGGAATGCCGACTGTTGCAGGACGGGTAACGGGTGGTACATTAAGGGGGGATGCCGACTGTTGCAGGACGGGTAACGGGTGGTACATTAAGGGGGGATGCTGACTGTTGCAGGACGAGTAACGGGTGGTACGGGTTCAAACCTACGATCCAGGGCCGCAGTATCGTGAGCGAGAGACAGAAGTGGTGCAAGGTGACCGCCGGGCAGCACAACCTCCCGTGTCTCTTCGGCTGGCCGGAAGTCTCTGACTGACCGCCCCGCGCCCAACTGAATGCCCCGCGTCCACTTTGACAGAGAATGGAAATCGTTTTTGACAGTTACTGTATGCCACCATATTTTTGAAAGTATCCACTGTTGATGTATATATATATATATCACCTCACCTCACCTACGCCTGTGACCCCGTCTGGGGTATAGGCCGCCAATTATATATATATATATCCCATGACCTCCCTTCTTTGTCTCTGTTACTTCAGTATGGGTATATATGTTGTATTTTTATAGCTCAATAAATACATCATGGACTCAAAAAAATATATGATAGTGCAGATTCCGATTTGGGCGAAGAACTACTTTGCTCCCGACCTTTGACCTCGCGCCGAACAATGTGACACATTTGTATGAAGTTCCAAAATCGTATTGCACGGCTCAGAAAACCATATCAGTTGCACGCAAAAATGAATCTCAGAACTGATCTGATGTATGAGATGCAATAAGCAAACGTTTCTTTCATTATGAAAGCAATGCAGGTGGGAAAAAACGAACATTCAACTTACAAGATAACCAGATGCTAGCGAACCAAAACAAAAACACGAGTACCCTCCCCTTGCTTCGTTAGCAGACGACTTTTGAGAATCTGTCAGACTGTCCTTACCTGGCACGGTTGGGCTTCGCTATCATCAGCTGTTTCACGTGTTTTGCGAGCAAGTCTACTCTTTTGCCTGGCTCTGCAGTAAGTCCACATTGGCGATGAAGGTATCTAAGAACTTAACATGTGTGTATTTTTCCGTAATCCAGTCATATTCTTTCAAAATGCAATCAAGCGGCGGTGACAGACTTGGGTCCTGTTTTCATCGCATCAATACCAGTTTAGGTTCATGCAAACACACTCGCAAAACAGTTTATCATGTAGATACATTTCAAATAGGGAGCAAATGGTTAAATCTACATATGTGTTCCCTAAAATTTGCTTCTCTGTCAATAAGACTAATTGTATAATAATGCGTTCGAAAAAAACAACGTGGAATCGATTCTGAATCGAGTCGAGTAAGCCAAATGGGGGCCAAACCGGTTTCCCCGTTCCGCCGACCTGAAACGCAAAAGAATTGTGCGCTTCAACTAAATGGATTTCTATACGACTTCATTACTTTCTTGCAACTTATGAACCTTTACTTAACGCTTTTAAACGGTCTGAAAGTAGTGTTACCGCGTACTTATAGATGCACTCATTCGTTTTATTTTTTCAGCGACGGTCACTTAGTTTAAGGTTGCAAAAAGGCCATGTCTCGCTGAAAACACTGTTTCACACTCCACAGATCGCAAAAGTGCCGCTAGTAGTCTACACTTTGTGTTTGATGGTAGAATGGGATATACAGATTACAACACTCGTGGTTTTTTATATGGCTTGTATTTCAGTCAAGACCCAGCGGGAATATCAATCGAGAGCCACTCGCCAAAGGCTCGTGTCTCCCGATGATATTCATCCGCTGGGTCTTGACTGAAATACAAGCCATATAAAAAACCACTCGTGTTGTAACCTATACATATATATATATATATGTACAATTTTGATATATTTTTGTATAAACATTTGTTCGAATGTCAATCGTGTGTATGCCGTTAATTTATGCACCTACATTTATTGTTTGACTATTCAACACGGTTATTTTGTGCACCTAAATTATTTTGTTGACTCTTCAACTCGGCGCTGGTTTAGTGTTATGAATGATTTATGTACAACTTGGCGCTGGTTTAGTGTTATGAATGATTGTTGACTCTTCAACTTGGCGCTGGTTTAGTGTTATGAATGATTGTTGACTCTTCAACTTGGCGCTGGTTTAGTGTTATGAATGATTTATGTACAATTGGCACGTACATGTATGTGCAAATATAAAAGAAAAGTTCAGTCTACCAATCTGTGTGTGTGTGTGTGTGTGTGTGTGTGTGTGTGTGTGTGTGTGTGTGTGTGTGTGTGTGTGTGTGTGTGTGTGTGTGTGTGTGTGTGTGTCATGAAGTGGATTGTAGTGTGAATAAAGGATTTACTTTTCTGTAAACGTGTTCTTCCCTATCTTCTTACACTGACTTCAATCTTCACACCAACACACTCCAAACACAGAATTCTGGGAGGATGCAGACTTATTATTTCCTCACCAAAATATAACACAATTCTTCATTTCAAATACATCAATACGAATCAACTTCTCGAACACACAGTTCACACACACATATAGCATTCACTCAATGCATGTAAATACATAGTATAAAGATACTTTCTCAAAGATAGATTAACGCACAAGATAAGGTGCTGACAGACACTCACGAGTTCGTATCACGGCTCACTGCATGTCGTCATTTGCACATCCTTGTGTCGTTGAATCCCGTAGATGATGAATTCCCAGAAACTCTCCTTAAAGGTGCCCACACACCTTTCACGTTTCTCCCCGAGAAATACTTCCGCCATTAGCGAAATAAACCGTCGTCTCTACGACCGGTAACGATGAAGACTCCTCCGTCTAGCCACCTTGCGCCGATGTGGTCTTTTCCCCCACCATCGCTCCGCATTCTTCCGTGTAAGGTCCGTCCCTTTGTCCACGCCATGGAAAACTCCTCATGGAAACTCCTAAAGAATTAACCCAAGTCTTAATACAACATTCTCTTAAACCATATCTTCTTCCAAAACATTCATGTATCATCTCAGGCATTCTCGTTCATTCTACATTCACATTCCGTCCACATTAAATATCCACGCTATACTTAATCTATGAATAACACTACCATACATAGCATCACCGTCTTAAACACAACATAAATGCGTAACAACATTTATGTTCAAGAACTTTCCCAACAAAAAC
Organism: Littorina saxatilis; assembly: GCF_037325665.1. NCBI lineage: Eukaryota > Metazoa > Mollusca > Gastropoda > Littorinimorpha > Littorinidae > Littorina > Littorina saxatilis. Next base: position 311,187 of record NC_090255.1, read on the forward strand.
CGTGATAACTTCACACTAGAATTTATTGCCCCTTTGAAAACTAACATTTACATTCCAGCTATGTATTCAAGCTTCAAGAATATACAACAAAAATCATTTACCTTAAGAGACCCGTCTCTTGAAAGAGTGTTTGTCCCCGACAAACCTGACACCTGCCATAGACCACTTGCTCAGTCGAGCATCTATAACGTTGTGACGTTATTAAACCCAGACCAGCTACATTTCTCATAAACACAACTCATGTCAAACTAGGGTTTTCTCGTGCAACGCACAAAACTCGTAATAACGCTTATCCCCCCCTCTGCTTCTTTCTCTCTGTAAACTTGTAGGGCTAGTTATTTTTCGGTAACTTAACCAACAACCAAAATCACTTACCCAACAACGGGCCTGAATCCTCGATAGCTCATGGGTAGAGACTGTACACATTGTGGATCTACTTTTTGCGACTCAAAGGTTCAGAACACTCTAATGTACAAAATATACATTTCTGGAGCAAACAATACAACCATACCGCATTTAAACCAGCAACTACAGGCTTGAACACATGAATCTCAATATAAAATCCATGAGTTTGGTTGTTTTCTGAATTCAGATCTGCCGTGCACAATCGTTTATCGCTGGCAAGATTCCAAGGAAAAGTAACTCTCATACTTTGTCTAGCGACACGAGTAGTTCCCCTTCCAGATTTCGGCTGCATCGACAAGACTGCAATCCGACGGTCAGTTTTCAACAATATTTCATTTCATAAACAGATCACACGCAATCAATTGCAAACATTTAATCAACTTAAAGAACATGCAACGGTTTCATACACTATTTTGCCCCAGAAAACTGAACTTCATACAGTTTTTAACGTTGGAACACGGGTGTAAAACTTCGTCTGCTAGTCACATTCGAGGAAAGAACATTTCCTGAGCAATACCAAAACATGAACAGAACACACACTATCTGCCTTTACCGCCACAGCAGAATGACAACATAACTGTGTACTTGATTTTAGTTCAAAACATGGAAACTGACAAGAAGTGTTAACAGAATTGAATGATTTGCACGGAAGTATACAACCGCGCATTAATCGATCGCCTGCGCAGGTAGACTGGTTGGGTGAATATGATTCGATCAAACTTTCGCACAAAAACTCCTCTTTTCTTTGAATAACTGAAGAAAGGAGGAATAAAGAGGTTACATACCTCGTCTCAGTTCGCGGTCATGAAAAAGCTCGCTGAAGCTCGCATTTTTCATGATCCGCGAACTTCGACCATTATTTTTGATAATCACTGAGACTCGGCATGTAACCTCTACTTCTCCGGTCAC
>NC_090255.1:317500-365796 GCF_037325665.1 Littorina saxatilis
CCCGGGCTTCGTCGAAGATTACTTGACCAAAATTTCAACCAATTTGGTTGAAAAATGAGAGCGTGACAGTGCCGCCTCAACTTTCACGAAAAGCCGGATATGACGTCATCAAAGACATTTATCAAAAAAATGAAAAAAACGTATGGGGATATCAATCCCAGGAACTCTCATGTTAAATTTCATAAAGATCGGTCCAATAGTTTGGTCTGAATCGCTCTACACGCACGCACGCACACACGCACACACGCACACACATACACCACGACCCTCGTTTCGATTCCCCCTCGATGTTAAAATATTTAGTCAAAACTTGACTAAATATAAAAAGACTACTGCAGCAAAACAAAAAAAATTTGTACGTTTTGTAAACTTTTCTTCCTTCTTCTTCTTGTTTTTATATTTAGTCAAGTTTTGACTAAATATTTTAACATCGAGGGGGAATCGAAACGAGGGTCGTGGTGTATGTGCGTGTGTCTGTGTGTCTGTGTGTCTGTGTGTGTGTGTAGAGCGATTCAGACTAAACTACTGGACCGATCTTTATGAAATTTGACATGAGAGTTCCTGGGTATGAAATCCCCGAACGTTTTTTTCATTTTTTTGATAAATGTCTTTGATGACGTCATATCCGGCTTTTCGTGAAAGTTGAGGCGGCACTGTCACGCCCTCATTTTTCAACCAAATTGGTTCAAATTTTGGTCAAGTAATCTTCGACAAAGCCCGGACTTCGGTATTGCATTTCAGCTTGGTGGCTTAAAAATTAATTAATGACTTTGGTCATTAAAAATCGGAAAATTGTAAAAAAAAAAATAAAAATTTATAAAACGATCCAAATTTACGTTCATCTTATTCTCCATCATTTGCTGATTCCAAAAACATATAAATATGTTATATTCGGATTAAAAACAAGCTCTGAAAATTAAATATATAAAAATTATTATCAAAATTAAATTGTCCAAATCAATTTAAAAACACTTTCATCTTATTCCTTGTCGGTTCCTGATTCCAAAAACATATAGATATGATATGTTTGGATTAAAAACACGCTCAGAAAGTTAAAACAAAGAGAGGTACAGAAAAGCGTGCAACTACTACCCCGCTCTTCTTGTCAATTTCACTGCCTTTGCCATGAGCGGTGGACTGACGATGCTACGAGTATACGGTCTTGCTGAAAAATGGCATTGCGTTCAGTTTCATTCTGTGAGTTCGACAGCTACTTGACTAAATATTGTATTTTCGCCTTACGCGACTTGTTATATTTAGTCAAGTTTTGACTAAATATTTTAACATCGAGGGGGAATCGAAACGAGGGTCGTGGTGTATGTGCGTGTGTCTGTGTGTCTGTGTGTCTGTGTGTGTGTAGAGCGATTCAGACTAAACTACTGGACCGATCTTTATGAAATTTGACATGAGAGTTCCTGGGTATGAAATCCCCGAACGTTTTTTTCATTTTTTTGATAAATGTCTTTGATGACGTCATATCCGGCTTTTCGTGAAAGTTGAGGCGGCACTGTCACGCCCTCATTTTTCAACCAAATTGGTTGAAATTTTGGTCAAGTAATCTTCGACGAAGCCCGGACTTCGGTATTGCATTTCAGCTTGGTGGCTTAAAAATTAATTAATGACTTTGGTCATTAAAAATCTGAAAATTGTAAAAAAAAAATAAAAATTTATAAAACGATCCAAATTTACGTTTATCTTATTCTCCATCATTTGCTGATTCCAAAAACATATAAATATATTATATTTGGATTAAAAACAAGCTCTGAAAATTAAATATATAAAAATTATTATCAAAATTAAATTGTCCAAATCAATTTAAAAACACTTTCATCTTATTCCTTGTCGGTTCCTGATTCCAAAAACATATATATACATATGATATGTTTGGATTAAAAACACGCTCAGAAAGTTAAAACAAAGAGAGGTACAGAAAAGCGTGCTATCCTTCTTAGCGCAACTACTACCCCGCTCTTCTTGTCAATTTCACTGCCTTTGCCATGAGCGGTGGACTGACGATGCTACGAGTATACGGTCTTGCTGAAAAATGGCATTGCGTTCAGTTTCATTCTGTGAGTTCGACAGCTACTTGACTAAATATTGTATTTTCGCCTTACGCGACTTGTTAACGTCTACAATTCGTATTATTACTCTTTATCTATTGATCCAAGCAAATAAGAGAACAACGTTGAAGTGACAATGACTAGGTTTAAAATGTCCCTTATCAGAAAGTTCAACCTCAGTCCTTTGATGTTTATTAAACACATTTTCATATAAAGTTGGCGCTTCATATGGAAAAGTGGCTTTGAAATTGACCCTAATCCTTCTTTGGGCTCTGTAAATGTCGTTTGGGGCTATGGTTGTAAAACGGTATCTACTGGTCACCCCAATGTATAAACTGAAAACTCTTTCTGCACCAGAACACGCAGAAAGGATTGTATCTGCCTGATGTCAGATGCTTTTCAAAATCCCCAACCACTAACACCTTCAAAACGGACATTAACTGACACTGTTGTTTTTCCCTATATAATCCTTACTATTTTTCCGAGACGTCGTCGTGTTGTGTATTTAGCTTGCCACAACCTCATACATGGTCCTAAAAGTTAAAGTTGAAGAAAATACTAAAGATAAATGAACAAGCTGACGCAGTGTCATTCGCACCGTGAATCCCCCCATGGGAACATACTAAATTCTGGTTCCAAATAGGCTCAATTTCCTTCTATTTCTTTGTATTTCTGCCTCGTAGGGGTAGGGGTGTTCAAACCAAAGGCACCTTTAAACCAAAATTCAAATCACACATCTTACAATACTAAGACACTCAGCAGTGAAAGGGTGTCTGCTGGTAAAAAATTCCAAACAATCCTAAAAGTACTTCACTACTAAAAGTGCTTTTAAAAAGAGCCGTTATTTTTCCCTCTATATTCAGTATTGTGTTTTCTGCGAACATGTAGTCTATTTAGATGGTTGTCGTGTGCACTTGAGTTGCTAAAGCGTTTTCAGTTGGGCATATGTCGTAAAGCAAAGAATTAGCCCTTTGAAAACCATCAGAACTGTCACACAAAAATAACATTTACCTATCTCACCAACTGACCAAACATAGGGCTTTTCCTTATGTATTATGTATTGTCGTGTTTTTTGTAGCATACTTGTGAAAACAGCCACCACTGTTGTAAATGATACTTTAAGGAGCATTATTTCATCTTTACAGTTGAAGGACAACCTGGACTGCTGTATATTACAGCTGTTTTACAATCAGCCAAAATTTTCTTAACAAACGTATGTTTAAGAACAACTCCCATAGTGAAATTGAAGGAAAACAAAGTGAAAACCCCCCTGCCATAGAGGAGCTAAAGAATCAACAATAAACGACTGCATGGATAGCTTGATGCACGAATGCATTGCGGACATGTTTGTCTCCAACCAAGAGAAAGTTCCAAAAAATCCCTTTTGTGCTTCTTATTATACAGTGACGTCAAAGACAGCCTTTTCTGCTGTTCATACATTCAGGGGTTATGGTTACACTAAACGACGTAGTTGTAGCCATACTGCCATCCAGATTTATTTTTTCCTTGCGAGCAGTCACAGGGTGTTTGTGCTGTCTGCCAACCGTTAGATGACCCCGCCCAAGTCTGTTAAGGGACCGTTTGACCGTTATAGAACGCCTCTTTTTGATTTTTTGGCACAGTTGGAAACGGTTGATTTTTATCCCAACCATTGTTTCCAAACATTATATAGGAATGTTTTGTGAACAACGGATAATAGCCGCTACTCGCATGTGTAGCAAAAGTGAGCGTACATACGGTACTCACCCTGGTCGTACAGCCGTTGTCCGTTGCCCGTCTTTATCTGTCTGTACTGAACATTACCTTTGGATATTTCTCCAACGCTATGAAGTGAAGAAACACCAAATGTTGCAAAATGTTGTATGACCCCAAGAGCTCAAAAAAGATACTTGAGAACCTTGACCTTACCATAAGGTCAAGGTCACAGGGAGAATTAATGTGGTCTAAAAACTGCAAAATTTCACATTGTGCCAGTTTTCTGGAAAACAAATTAAAAACAGCGGGCTTAGTTTTGTATGGTATACAAGAAAAAGAAAGCCTTATCTTCTGATACCATTTTGGTTGACCTCGCTTCAATGTCAAGGTCAGAGGAGCCCTTCAAAGTTGAATTGTAGACATATTTTGATGTGAGCTTGCCCCTTTAACTTTACTATGGACGATATCTCTTACAAACTTAAACACTGAGTGGGGCGTTTGTTAGAATTTCATAGTGAGCCACATCTGGTCACATATCGTTAGGGTCAAGGTCACATTGACCCCTATGAAAAATGTGACCAAGCCGGGTAAAGAAATCCATGTGTCTTGGTAAAAAATCTTAACAAAGCAAAGCCCATGCGACTCTCATGCTTGACCTTTGTCTTAAAGTGACCTTGACCTTCAGGTGACCTTGAAGGTGAAGGTCTAACAACTGAAGCTGGCAAGGACATTGTACACTATTAGAACTGGTTTACAGATTTTTCCTACCAAATTACACATGACCTTTGGCCAAGGTCAAGATCATCAAAGGTCACACATCACAAAGCTATCAATTCAAGACATAGGAAGCATAAACATACTTATTGGCATTTTCTACAAAGAGACATTGTCACTTTTAGTGATTCAATTGCCCGTTTCAGTCACATTTCATAAGGGGCAAAGTGACCTTGACCTTGATGATATGTGACTAAATGTGGCTCAATATCAGTATATAACATGTGCCCCACACAATTATGAAGTTTGAAAGATTTTTTTCATAGTTCAGGGTCAAGGTCACTTCAAAACATGTATACAATCCAACTTTGAAGGTCCCCTGTGACCTTGACCTTGAAGCAAGGTCAACCAAAATCGTATCAGAAGATAAGGCTTTCTTTTTCTTGTATACCATACAAAACTAAGCCCGCTGTTTTTGATTTGTTTTCCAGAAAACTGGCACAATGTGAAATTTTGCAGTTTTTAGACCACATTAATTCTCCCTGTGACCTTGACCTTATGGTAAGGTCAAGGTTCTCAAGTATCTTTTTTGAGCTCTTGGGGTCATACAACATTTTGCAACATTTGGTGTTTCTTCACTTCATAGCGTTCGAGAAAAATCCAAAGGTAATGATTTGTACAGACAGATGAAGACGGGCAACGGACAACGGCTGTACGACCAGGGTGAGTATGTACGCTCACTTTTGCTACACATGCGAGTAGCGGCTATTATCCGTTGTTCATAAAACATTCCTATATAATGTTTGGAAACAATGGTAGGGATAAAAATCAACCGTTTCCAAATGTGCTAAAAAATCAAAAAGACGCGTTCTATAACGGTCAAACGGTCCCTTAACAGACTTGGGCGGGGTCGTCTGACGGTTGGCAGACAGCACAAACACCCTGTGACTGCTCGCAAGGAAAAAATAAATCTGGATGGCAGTATGGCTACAACTACGTCGTTTAGTGTAACCATAACCCCTGAATGTATGAACAGCAGAAAAGGCTGTCTTTGACGTCACTGTATAATAAGAAGCACAAAAGGGATTTTTTGGAACTTTCTCTTGGTTGGAGACAAACATGTCCGCAATACATTCGTGCATCAAGCTATCCATGCAGTCGTTTATTGTTGATTCTTTAGCTCCTCTATGGCAGGGGGGTTTTCACTTTGTTTTCCTTCAATTTCACTATGGGAGTTGTTCTTAAACATACGTTTGTTAAGAAAATTTTGGCTGATTGTAAAACAGCTGTAATATACGACAGTCCAGGTTGTCCTTCAACTGTAAAAATGAAATAATGCTCTTTAAAGTATCATTTACAACAGTGGTGGCTGTTTTCACAAGTATGCTACAAAAAACACGACAATACATAATACATAAGGAAAAGCCCTATGTTTGGTCAGTTGGTGAGATAGGTAAATGTTATTTTTGTGTGACAGTTCTGATGGTTTTCAAAGGGCTAATTCTTTGCTTTTCGACATATGCCCAACTGAAAACGCTTTAGCAACTCATGTGCACATGACAACCATCTAAATAGACTATATGTTCGCAGAAAACACAATACTGATTATAGAGGGAAAAATAACGGCTCTTTTTAAAAGCACGTTTAGTAGTGAAGTACTTTTAGGATTGTTTGGAATTTTTTACCAGCAGACACCCTTTCACTGCTGAGTGTCTTAGTATTGTAAGATGTGTGATATGAGTTTTGGTTTAAAGGTGCCTTTGGTTTGAACACCCCCACCCCTACGAGGGAGAAATACAAAGAAATAGAAGGAAATTGAGCCTATTTGGAACCAGACTTTAGTATGTTCCCATGGGGGGATTCACGGTGCGAATGACACTGCGTCAGCTTGTTCATTTATCTTTAGTATTTTCTTCAACTTTAACTTTTAGGACCATGTATGAGGTTGTGGCAAGCTAAATACACAACACGACGACGTCTCGGAAAAATAGTAAGGATTATATAGGGAAAAACAACAGTGTCAGGTAAAGTCCGTTTTGAAGGTGTTAGTGGTTGGGGATTTTGAAAAGCATCAGACATCAGGCAGATACAATCCTTTCTGCGTGTTCTGGTGCAGAAAGAGTTTTCAGTTTATACATTGGGGTGACCAGTAGATACCATTTTACAACCATAGCCCAAAACGACATTTACAGAGCCAAAAGAAGGATTAGGGTCAATTTCAAAGCCATTTTTCCGTATGAAGCGCCAACTTTATATGAAAATGTGTTCAATAAACATCAAAGGACTGAGGTTGAACTTTCTGATAAGGGACATTTTAAACCTAGTCATTGTCACTTCAACGTTCCCTTCACTAAAGTGGCTAAGATGTATACGTTCACGTAAAATGTTGATTTCTGTGATAAACCTTCAATAACTTGAACGGAAAAAAAGATTTGAAACGTCACGTGTATCCAACAGAAAAACGCGAAATCCATGCAGGTGCCATGCGGCAATGATGGAACACATGAGAGAGGCAAACATGGAACAGTGTTCCAGCTTTGCCGCATTCTGTTCCATCTTACCCTCATCAAACAATAAACAGAACACTGCTGTTTTATTCACGTATTCAATTATCTTTTCGGGTTTGTAGTGTTTTTCCTTTCTATAAGTTTTATTGAATGATTGATTGATTTGTTTGACAGTATTATGAGACCCGAACGGCGGTGGTTACCAGAAGAAATGGGCTGCGCTTTGTCGGCAGTGAAAAACGGAGATATGGGTTTGAGTCATTTAGAAGGAAACAAACAAATTTGCAAAAGAAGAAGTAAAGTTCACAGGAAGACCTTCTACATTAACACCAGAGATAGAACAAGAACAAATCAATAGCATTCTTGAAGCTGAAATAAATTTGCCAACGTCACCCCCATCGTTGTTTTGTACACTGTACATGGAGATTCTGGTCATTATGATTGCTTGGTGTCAGCAGCAAATGTAAGCTTACCTGCTGCTGATGTCCTGCAACGCACAACCACAAGCTCGTCGAAGAGATCATCACAAAAAAACCCACAATCTTCTCCTTACAAGCAAAAGCTGGAGATTTCACTTGCAAAAAGGCGTGCAGGTCAACAGAAAAGAGGAAAGAATGAAGCTACAATGCTCAGAGAAACAAGAGGGGATATCTTCTGATCAGAGGAAAAAAAGGAGAACATTCTCGACGATGCATTCTATTCCGGGAGAAAGCACTTGGTACTGCTTCATGTGTGGCACCAACTCCCCTGAGAACATGATACAGTGCCAGAGGTGCACACAGTGGGCACACGAGGACTGCGCTGACAGCAGCGGACAAAAGGACTTCGAAATCTGTACTTAGCAATTTTTGTGTGTCTGCAAAATCAGTTCTTAAATCTGTTCTTAGTTATTTGCTTTGAGACTTTATGCGCAATGATTTTTACAGTTAGTCAATTGGGCAGGTAGCCCTTTTAACTATTTGTCAACAGAAGAGGGGTACAAATGAAGCTGCGAAATTTCGTGGTACTGCTTCATGTGTGGCACCAACTCCCCTGAGGATATGTTATAGTGCCAGAAGTGCACACAGTAATCGCACGATGACTGCGCTGACAGTAGAAGACAAAGGACATTGTCTGCGACATCGGTTCTTTGCCTATTTTTTCCTCTTTTTTTTTAAGGTTTTGTTTTCAGTCCTTTTTAGACCTAGCCCTTATTTATTTTTTTGTTTTACATTTAAAGGTCCTTGTCTACATTTTTATACCGAAATCGCCATTTGACCATTAAAATGCAGAGTCTATTATCTACAAATATCAACAATACACCCCCTTTCGATCAGGAAAGACGAAGCCAGTGTAGCCGTTTGAAAATTCATTGTAGTATTCCAGCGTAGTACTCATAGTAGGATATCCTTATTTGGAAAATGTCAAGCGCAAAACTCCTCTCAAATCCCGTGCATTTCGTGCGTTTAAAAAACGTGGACAGCGCTCCACTGTCAAACTGTTGCTGCACTTGTTTGGGCGTGGCTATAAGCATAGTGACATGAATTTGATTGGTCAGTATTTTTAGGCAAAGCACATGTTCTCAGCAAACAGAAAAAAAAAATATTGGAAGCGTGAGTCACGCTACCCAAAAATAAAATCTTTTTTTACATATATTTTTTTCTATAACTTTTTTCCCCATGGTTCATTCATCATCTGTGAAGCCAAGTGGCGTACCCCGTCTCTTTGTGTGTGTTATCTCCTGCCCGACCCAGTTGCCTCCCCTGTCTATAGCTATTCCCTGTCAGTGTGAGTGTGTGTTAGTTACATTGGGTTTACCTTTAAATATTGCCCTTTGTGCTAGGAAATCCCTAACTTAAAATGGTGAGAAGCATGTTGTGCCAGTTATGCCAGACATTGTCCCGCTACAAGCAGGAGCTTGTTGTGCCAGTTATGTCAGACATTGTCCCGCTACAAGCAGGAGCTTGTTGTGCCAGTTATGTCAGACATTGTCCCGCTACAAGCAGGAGCTTGTTGTGCCAGTTATGTCAGCCATTGTCCCGCTACAAGCAGGAGCTTGTTGTGCCAGTTATGTCAGACATTGTCCCGCTACAAGCAGGAGCTTGTTGTGCCAGTTATGTCAGACATTGTCCCGCTACAAGCAGGAGCTTGTTGTGCCAGTTATGTCAGACATTGTCCCGCTACAAGCAGGAGCTTGTTGTGCCAGTTATGTCGGGTGCGTATCGCTAGCGCTACGTGTCATTTGTGCTACGTATCATTTGTCCTACGTGTCATTTGTCTTACGTGCCGCTATCGCTACGTTGATTAGTGCTACAAATAGTTTGTCTATAAGTCGCTATCATTCGTTTTTTATCACTACGTGTCGATAGCACTACATCTTTTAGCGCTACGTGTCATTATTGCTACGTGTCAATACCACTACTTACTGACGACTCTCTCTTTTTCATTTTGTACATTTAGTCAAGTTTGACTAAATGTTTTAACATAGAGGGGGAATCGAGACGAGGGTCGTGGTGTATGTGTGTGTGTGTGTGTGTGTGTGTGTGTGTGTCTGTCTGTCTGTGCGCGTGTGTGTGTAGAGCGATTCAGACTAAACTACTGGACCGATCTTTATTAAATTTGACATGAGAGTTCCTGGAATATTTTTCATTTTTTCGATAAATACCTTTGATGACGTCATTTCCGGCTTTTTGTAAAAGTTGAGGCGGCACTGTCACACCCTCATTTTTCAATCAAATTGATTGAAATTTTGGCAAAGCAATCTTCGAAGAAGGCCGGACTTCGGTATTGCATTTTAGCTTGGTGGCTTAAAAATTAATTAATGACTTTGGTCATTAAAAATCTGAAAATTGTAAAAAAAAAAATTTTTTCTAAAACGATCCAAATTTACGTTCATCTTATTCTTCATCATTTCCTGATTCCAAAAACATATAAATATGTTATATTTGGATTAAAAACAAGCTCTGAAAATTAAAAATATAAAAATTATGATCAAAATTAAATTTTCGAAATCAATTTAAAAACACTTTCATCTTATTCCTTGTCGGTTACTGATTCCAAAAACATATAGATATGATATGTTTGGATTAAAACTTAACACGCTCAGAAAGTTAAAACGAAGAGAGGTACAGAAAAGCGTGCTATCCTTCTCAGCGCAACTACTACCCCGCTCTTCTTGTCAATTTCACTGCCTTTGCCACAAGCGGTGGACTGACGATGCTACGAGTATACGGTCTTGCTGACAAATTGCAGTGCGTTCAGTTTTATTCTGTGAGTTCGACAGCTTGACTAAATGTTGTATTTTCGCCTTACGATGCTCTCTCTTTCTCTCTCTTGAAAATTCAATTAAGTAAGGGGGGAGTAACGAGCCGGGGGAGTAACGATACGGGGGAGTAACGAGATGCTCCCGCTCAGCTAGACTAAGTTTCAACAAATTGTTAGGATACGCAAAAAAATATTTCCCAAGCGGGGAATCGAACCCCGGCCGTCGCGGTGAGAGCGCGAAATCCTAACCACTAGACCACTTGGGAAGCTGGCAAATAAGGTGAAAATAAATATAATAAAATTATAGTAAATAGTGGAAGGAACACTTACTACTTTTCTCCAACTTTACGGTTAAATCGTTCTTATTCCTTTTAAAGTTGTTAAACATTCATTTATCTACTTTCTTCAGGCAAAATCGCATTCTGAATCCTTATCTGTACGCATGAAAAACTGCTGAACAACTTCCGCAATTTCCGCTTACGTCAGTTCCGCTCTTACCCAACACATGCTTGAACGACGAAGGCAACAACATTTCAGCGCATGAAGCAACTATCCCAGACCCCGGGAAGTGTCTCTTTTTCATCTTAACTGCTGCATACACCTGCGTATACAATGGAATACGTACAAGTGCCTGCCGATCAGAAAATAGGGCTCATGTGAGTTTTTTGTTAATCCATTACATGATTACTTATGCCTTCTGGCATAAACACTCTCTAAACTTCTTCTTCTTCTTCGTCGTTCGCTCAACTCTCTAAACAAGTCCAAGTCCAACTCAAAGTTATGTTGTTTGACATTTGAGATGTGTGTGCTGTCCGAAAGTTGGACTCACCACAGATGTGTGTGCTGTCCAAAAGTTGGAGTCACCACAGATGTGTGTGTGTGTGTGTGTGTGTGTGTGTGTGGCTACCAGTAAGTTCGTCACACGGTAGATTCGTCACCGGTCCCGGTAACTTCGCCACAGTAACTTCGCCACAGTAGTCCGAGCCGGCGGCTCTCTCTCTCTCTCTCTCTCTCACCTCCTTCCACCCCTCCCTCTCCTCACACTCATTGAGTTTCTCTGCCTCCTTGACAGTGAGGTTGAAGTCGTGTGTGTGTGTGTTAGTGAGTGTGTGAGTGTTTATGCGTGTGTACGTGCGTGTGTGTGTGTACGTGTGTGTGTGTGTGTGTTTTAGTGAGTGTGTGTGTATGTGCGATGGTCAGTGTGTGAGTGTTTGTCAGTGCGTGTGTACGTGCGTGTGTGTGTCGTGCTCTCTCACACACACACACACTCTCTCTCTCTCAGTCTCTCTCTCACACACACACACACACACTCTCTCTCCCTCTCTCTCCCTCTCTCTCTCTCTCTAAAAAATGTGAATCTTGAATCTCTCCCACAAATCAAACATCTGAAAGCATAAGCTCTTTAGCATAAACACCCGCCCACCCCTGCCGGTAACTTCGTCATAGGTGACGAATCTACCGTGTGACGAACTTACTGGTAGCCGTGTGTGTGTGTTAGTTACTGAGTTCGTGTGTGTGTGTGTGTGAGTGAGTTCGTGTGTGTGTGTGTGTGTGTGAGTGAGTGAGTGAGTTAGTTCTCGTGTGTGTGTGTGAGAGTGTGTGTGCGTGTGTGAGTGATTTCGTATACAAACGTGTGTGTGTGTTGTATGTGCGTGCGTGTGTGTGTGTGAGTGAGTTCGTGTGTGTGTGTGTGTCGCAGTAATTTACTTAAAGGCACAGTAAGCCTCCTGTAAACCATCACTGATACGGTCAGGCTTTTACACACAGTACAAACACCCTTTCATTTAAACACTCACCGATTGAGAACATCCTAGGTGCCCTCCGTAAAGAGCGAACAATTTTCAAAGAATTTATTTTTGCGTGGTTTATCTTACCCCTGAGCCATCGTGAACCCGTGTGATCCAGTTTCCCTTTTTTACAATGTAGTCGTCAGTTTGTCATTTGAATGCGACTCGATGTGAGCTTATTTACAATAGCACGTTTTTATGCACGAAACAAACGGCTGTGGTTCACAAGAACTCTAGCGATGGCTTTTGACTGTTGAGAGGAACGGCGATATGCACTGATAAACCGTCGTCTGCTACGACCCTTGCGTGACCCTGCTTCCGGGCTTTTCTTTTTTCAAACTTTCACAACTTCGAATTGTACTGATCTTGTCTTGATGAAAAAAGAATTCTTTTATGATTAAAGAATGTTTGTGTAACAAGCTGTCAATTTATTATTTAGATTTTAAAAGTTAGGTCTAGCGCAAAAACGCACCACGGTCCAAAAACATTTTGATAATCATCGATTCACGGCTATCACCAGTTTACATTGATAGAATGAGACCCGAAGGGAAGTAACTCATGTTTGACCTGAGTTCAGGATGGGTCCAATAAGTGTTCGAGACAATCTGCAAAATTAATTCTTTAAAAATTGCTTGCTCTTTACGTAGGGCACCTAGGATGTTCCCGTTTGGTGAGCGTTCAAATGGAAGGGTGTTTGTACTGTATCTGTGATGGTTTGCGGGAGGCTTACTGTCCGGGCGTGAATTCCGGTATTCATAACAGCCGTCCAGCACCAAAACGAGGCGCCATTGCTGTTGAGGCCAAGTCCACGAAAATAAATTCTTTGAAAATTTCTCACGCTCGACAGAAAGCAGCCAGGATGTTCCCGTTCGGTGAGCGTTCAAATGGAAGTATGCTTGTACTATATGTCGACGCTCGGGGAGCTCTGTGATGGTTTACGGGAGGCTTACTGTGCCTTTAATGACAAAGGTGAATTTTAGTAACTTTTACCGGAGAGTTGATATGATATGATATGATATGATATGATATGATATGATATGTTGACAGACTGGTACCATGGTACTTAGGCTGTTGAGCCTTTGTCTGATCTTTTGATCAGTTGCTATCCTAGCCTAACTTTGGGCTAGGTAACCTACACGATCTTTTGACCGTGGCCTATTCTATCAACTTTTTCTTGGCTGGTGGGAATTTGTAGTGAGAGGCATACTGACATTTGGGCTATACATATAGTCTTTCAGTGCATTGTCCAAGCGATTTTTGAAACTGTTCATTGTCGGCGCTTCTACCACATTCTTGTCCAAGGAGTTCCATGTGTCTATGATTCTGTTCGTGAAGAAAGATTGTCGGAGAGCTGTTCTGCATTGTTTCTTCTTGAGCTTGAACTGATGTCCACGGGTATTACACAGGCTGTTCAGCTCCAGTGGGTTCTTGCAATCGTAGTATCCATGCACGAATTTGTATGCTTCAATCATGTCTCCCCGGATACGCCTATAGCACATGCTTGGAACTTTCAAGACTCTCAAGCGCTCTTCATAACTCAAGGTCTTCAACCCTGGAATACACTTCGTGGCTCTTCTTAACACACTTTCAATCAGATTTTTATCTTTCTCGAGTCGGGGACTCCACACCACATTTGCAAATTCCAGATGAGGCCGTACAAGTGCAACAAAGAGAAGTCTTAGCGTTTCTGCGTCCAAATGCTCATAAGACCGTCTAATAAGACCCAGGATTCTATTTGCTTTGTTGACTTGTGTTTCCACGTGCTTTGAGAATTTCAATTCACTGTCTACATTGACCCCAAGGTCCTTTTCTGCACTTGAGCTTTCCAGATCAACTCTGTCCACGCTGCCAGGTTTTCTCATATTATACACAAGTTTCTGATTTTTTGTACCCAACTGTAATGTCTTACACTTATCTGCATTAAATTTCCTATTAGTTTTTAATCGATGTCTGATGTGATATTGATAAGGTAAGATGTATGACACGCTCGTTACAGTAGTTTTCTTTGTAATAGATAATGTTGGGAAATCATCCTTTCTTTGTAATAGATAATGTTGGGAAATCATCCTTTCTTTGCAATAGATAATGTTGGGAAATCATCCTTTCTTTGTAATAGATAATGTTGGGAAATCATCCTTTCTTTGTAATAGATAATGTTGGGAAATCATCCTTTCTTTGTAATAGATAATGTTGGGAAATCATCCTTTCTTTGTAATAGATAATGTTGGGAAATCATCCTTTCTTTGTAATAGATAATGTTGGGAAATCATCCTTTCTTTGTAATAGATAATGTTGGGAAATCATCCTTTCTTTGTAATAGATAATGTTGGGAAATCATCCTTTCTTTGTAATAGATAATGTTGGGAAATCATCCTTTCTTTGTAATAGATAATGTTGGGAAATCATCCTTTCTTTGTAATAGATAATGTTGGGAAATCATCCTTTCTTTGTAATAGATAATGTTGGGAAATCATCCTTTCTTTGTAATAGATAATGTTGGGAAATCATCCTGTCACTGTCTGTATGGGTTGTGAAAGAGCAGGGTTAACCTGGGAGAAAAAGGCTATGGGACATTTGTCCCCCCTCGACCAAATTCCGATGGGACATAGTCGAAGGCAAGAAGCTACAAAGAGGCCTGTACGCGTTTTGACCAAAGTTGCAAAATGGTGCAATATGGTGCCATCTGAGAATTAGCCGCTATATCGTGTTCTCTGTATGTGTGTGTGTGTGTAAATACTATGTAAAGTGTACATTTTGTGGCGCAGTGGTACGTAGTCTCAATGCGCCCTTTGACGCACTGACGGAAATTGTGATGGGACATTTTCAGATTAAATGCGCCAATGGTGCAGGGCGCACTAGTAAATGAAACCCTGAAGAGTAAATACCATTGCTTTTAGTTTTCCCATAGACCATTTATCCTGGACCGCCAACTAGCTCTCTCTCCGCTCTTTCTCTCTATTACGAGGTAGCGGCCTCTCGCATTTAGGAACCTACGCTTACATGGCCTTTCAGAAATCAGGGGGATGTCATATCCGGTGTCGATTGTAAACATGGACGAAGTTGCCGAGGTAAGTTCTGAAAATGCTAAAATAAACTCAGCAAAAGTGCATACTATGGAACATGTTTTTTGATGAGTTTTAAGTTTAGTTTGGAGTTTTGGAAAATCCAGTTCATTGTCACCTCCCATTGTCACAAATAACTGGAGCGTGCTTTCTTTTCACTGTCTTCGAATCGCTGGCCTTTCAAACCGGACGTGACGCGCCCCTGAAAGCCGAGAGTCGTAACCTCGAAGGGTCACTTGACGAGTTGGCGGTCCAGGCTATTTGGTTTATGGTTTTACTTTTAAGCTAGACAAATAGAAATAATTCATAGTGACGTGTAGAATTAGAAATGATGGATAGTGGCGTGTGTGTGACAGTGCGTGCATGCTGTGAGTGCGACACGCTGATCAAGCCCAACCCCAGCAACATGTGCGTGGCGTGTAGAAATGATCGATAGTGACGTGTAGAAATGATCGATAGTGACGTGTAGAAATGATCGATAGTGACGTGTAGAAATGATCGATAGTGGCGTGTGTGTGTTACAGTGCGTGCTGTGAATGCGGCATGCTGATCGAGCCCAACCCAAGCAACATGTGCGTGGCGTGTAGAAATGATGGATAGTGATGTGTGTGTTACTTACAGTGCATGCTGTGGATGCGGCACGCTGATCGAGCCCAACCCCATCAACATGTGCGTGGCGTGTAGAAATGATGGATAGTGATGTGTGTGTTACACTTACAGTGCGTGCTGTGGATGTGGCACGCTGATCGAGCCCAACCCAAGCAACATGTGCGTGGCGTGTAGAAATGATGGATAGTGATGTGTGTGTTACAGTGCATGCTGTGGATGCGGCACGCTGATCGAGCCCAACCCAAGCAACATGTGCGTGGCGTGTCTGAGGACCACGGAGGACATCACGCAGGGAATCCCCAAACAGAGCGTCCTTTACTTCTGCCGCAGCTGTGAGAGGTAGGTCGACGGTGGTTTTGTTTTTCACAAACATTCATTCAGCAGGAGAGAAAACTTGTGTGCTGACTAATTAAATTGCAACACACGAATAAAAGGGTTAAAGGTGGACTTGGAGAAACCAATTGAACTTTATTTTTTCTGTCCACCATTCCAAATAAAATAAAATAAGAACATGTCAAAACTTTCAATGTTTTATTCTGTAGTGTACAACAACTTTGTTTTTGCTGTGTACAGGTACCTGGTTTCATCTCGCAGTGTGAGTGAACAACGATGTTATTTTTACCTGCGTACAGGTACCTGGTTTCATCTCGCAGTGAGAGTGTACAACGATGTTAATTAACCTGCGTACAGGTACCTGGTTTCATCTGGCAGTGTGAGTGTACAACGATGTTAATTAACCTGCGTACAGGTACCTGGTTTCATCTCGCAGTGTGAGTGTACAAACGATGTTATTTTACCTGCGTACAGGTACCTGGTTTCATCTCGCAGTGTGAGTGTACAACGATGTTAATTTACCTGTGTACAGGTACCTGGTTTCATCTGGCAGTGTGAGTGTACAACGATGTTAATTTACCTGCGTACAGGTACCTGGTTTCATCTGGCAGTGTGAGTGTACAACGATGTTAATTTACCTGTGTACAGGTACCTGGTTTCATCTGGCAGTGTGAGTGTACAACGATGTTAATTTACCTGTGTACAGGTACCTGGTTTCATCTGGCAGTGTGAGTGTACAACGATGTTAATTTACCTGTGTACAGGTACCTGGTTTCATCTGGCAGTGTGAGTGTACAACGATGTTAATTTACCTGTGTACAGGTACCTGGTTTCATCTGGCAGTGTGAGTGTACAAGGATGTTAATTTACCTGTGTACAGGTACCTGGTTTCATCTGGCAGTGTGAGTGTACAACGATGTTAATTTACCTGTGTACAGGTACCTGGTTTCATCTGGCAGTGTGAGTGTACAACGATGTTAATTTACCTGTGTACAGGTACCTGGTTTCATCTGGCAGTGTGAGTGTACAACGATGTTAATTTACCTGTGTACAGGTACCTGGTTTCATCTGGCAGTGTGAGTGTACAACGATGTTAATTTACCTGTGTACAGGTACCTGGTTTCATCTGGCAGTGTGAGTGTACAAGGATGTTAATTTACCTGTGTACAGGTACCTGGTTTCATCTGGCAGTGTGAGTGTACAAGGATGTTAATTTACCTGTGTACAGGTACCTGGTTTCATCTGGCAGTGTGAGTGTACAACGATGTTAATTTACCTGTGTACAGGTACCTGGTTTCATCTGGCAGTGTGAGTGTACAACGATGTTAATTTACCTGTGTACAGGTACCTGGTTTCATCTGGCAGTGTGAGTGTACAACGATGTTAATTTACCTGTGTACAGGTACCTGGTTTCATCTGGCAGTGTGAGTGTACAACGATGTTAATTTACCTGTGTACAGGTACCTGGTTTCATCTGGCAGTGTGAGTGTACAACGATGTTAATTTACCTGTGTACAGGTACCTGGTTTCATCTGGCAGTGTGAGTGTACAACGATGTTAATTTACCTGTGTACAGGTACCTGGTTTCATCTGGCAGTGTGAGTGTACAGCGATGTTAATTTACCTGTGTACAGGTACCTGGTTTCATCTGGCAGTGTGAGTGTACAACGATGTTAATTTACCTGTGTACAGGTACCTGGTTTCATCTGGCAGTGTGAGTGTACAGCGATGTTAATTTACCTGTGTACAGGTACCTGGTTTCATCTGGCAGTGTGAGTGTACAACGATGTTAATTTACCTGTGTACAGGTACCTGGTTTCATCTGGCAGTGTGAGTGTACAACGATGTTAATTTACCTGTGTACAGGTACCTGGTTTCATCTGGCAGTGTGAGTGTACAGCGATGTTAATTTACCTGTGTACAGGTACCTGGTTTCATCTGGCAGTGTGAGTGTACAACGATGTTAATTTACCTGTGTACAGGTACCTGGTTTCATCTGGCAGTGTGAGTGTACAACGATGTTAATTTACCTGTGTACAGGTACCTGGTTTCATCTGGCAGTGTGAGTGTACAACGATGTTAATTTACCTGTGTACAGGTACCTGGTTTCACCTGGCAGTGTGAGTGTACAACGATGTTAATTTACCTGTGTACAGGTACCTGGTTTCATCTGGCAGTGTGAGTGTACAGCGATGTTAATTTACCTGTGTACAGGTACCTGGTTTCACCTGGCAGTGTGAGTGTACAACGATGTTAATTTACCTGTGTACAGGTACCTGGTTTCATCTCGCAGTGTGAGTGTACAACGATGTTAATTTACCTGTGGACAGGTACCTGGTTTCATCTGGCAGTGTGAGTGTACAACGATGTTAATTTACCTGTGTACAGGTACCTGGTTTCATCTCGCAGTGTGAGTGTACAACGATGTTAATTTACCTGTGTACAGGTACCTGGTTTCATCTGGCAGTGTGAGTGTACAACGATGTTAATTTACCTGTGTACAGGTACCTGGTTTCATCTGGCAGTGTGAGTGTACAACGATGTTAATTTACCTGTGTACAGGTACCTGGTTTCATCTGGCAGTGTGAGTGTACAACGATGTTAATTTACCTGTGTACAGGTACCTGGTTTCATCTGGCAGTGTGAGTGTACAACGATGTTAATTTACCTGTGTACAGGTACCTGGTTTCATCTCGCAGTGTGAGTGTACAACGATGTTAATTTACCTGTGT
Organism: Littorina saxatilis; assembly: GCF_037325665.1. Classification (NCBI taxonomy): domain Eukaryota; kingdom Metazoa; phylum Mollusca; class Gastropoda; order Littorinimorpha; family Littorinidae; genus Littorina; species Littorina saxatilis. The sequence goes on from NC_090255.1 coordinate 336,243, forward strand.
ACAGGTACCTGGTTTCATCTGGCAGTGTGAGTGTACAACGATGTTAATTTACCTGTGTACAGGTACCTGGTTTCATCTGGCAGTGTGAGTGTACAACGATGTTAATTTACCTGTGTACAGGTACCTGGTTTCATCTGGCAGTGTGAGTGTACAACGATGTTAATTTACCTGTGTACAGGTACCTGGTTTCATCTGGCAGTGTGAGTGTACAACGATGTTAATTTACCTGTGTACAGGTACCTGGTTTCATCTGGCAGTGTGAGTGTACAACGATGTTAATTTACCTGTGTACAGGTACCTGGTTTCATCTGGCAGTGTGAGTGTACAACGATGTTAATTTACCTGTGTACAGGTACCTGGTTTCATCTGGCAGTGTGAGTGTACAACGATGTTAATTTACCTGTGTACAGGTACCTGGTTTCATCTGGCAGTGTGAGTGTACAACGATGTTAATTTACCTGTGTACAGGTACCTGGTTTCATCTGGCAGTGTGAGTGTACAACGATGTTAATTTACCTGTGTACAGGTACCTGGTTTCATCTGGCAGTGTGAGTGTACAACGATGTTAATTTACCTGTGTACAGGTACCTGGTTTCATCTGGCAGTGTGAGTGTACAACGATGTTAATTTACCTGTGTACAGGTACCTGGTTTCATCTGGCAGTGTGAGTGTACAACGATGTTAATTTACCTGTGTACAGGTACCTGGTTTCATCTGGCAGTGTGAGTGTACAACGATGTTAATTTACCTGTGTACAGGTACCTGGTTTCATCTGGCAGTGTGAGTGTACAACGATGTTAATTTACCTGTGTACAGGTACCTGGTTTCATCTGGCAGTGTGAGTGTACAACGATGTTAATTTACCTGTGTACAGGTACCTGGTTTCATCTGGCAGTGTGAGTGTACAACGATGTTAATTTACCTGTGTACAGGTACCTGGTTTCATCTGGCAGTGTGAGTGTACAACGATGTTAATTTACCTGTGTACAGGTACCTGGTTTCATCTGGCAGTGTGAGTGTACAACGATGTTAATTTACCTGTGTACAGGTACCTGGTTTCATCTGGCAGTGTGAGTGTACAACGATGTTAATTTACCTGTGTACAGGTACCTGGTTTCATCTGGCAGTGTGAGTGTACAAGGATGTTAATTTACCTGTGTACAGGTACCTGGTTTCATCTGGCAGTGTGAGTGTACAAGGATGTTAATTTACCTGTGTACAGGTACCTGGTTTCATCTGGCAGTGTGAGTGTACAACGATGTTAATTTACCTGTGTACAGGTACCTGGTTTCATCTGGCAGTGTGAGTGTACAACGATGTTAATTTACCTGTGTACAGGTACCTGGTTTCATCTGGCAGTGTGAGTGTACAAGGATGTTAATTTACCTGTGTATAGGTACCTGGTTTCATCTGGCAGTGTGAGTGTACAACGATGTTAATTTACCTGTGTACAGGTACCTGGTTTCATCTGGCAGTGTGAGTGTACAAGGATGTTAATTTACCTGTGTACAGGTACCTGGTTTCATCTGGCAGTGTGAGTGTACAACGATGTTAATTTACCTGTGTACAGGTACCTGGTTTCATCTGGCAGTGTGAGTGTACAACGATGTTAATTTACCTGTGTACAGGTACCTGGTTTCATCTCGCAGTGTGAGTGTACAAGGATGTTAATTTACCTGTGTACAGGTACCTGGTTTCATCTGGCAGTGTGAGTGTACAAGGATGTTAATTTACCTGTGTACAGGTACCTGGTTTCATCTGGCAGTGTGAGTGTACAAGGATGTTAATTTACCTGTGTACAGGTACCTGGTTTCATCTGGCAGTGTGAGTGTACAACGATGTTAATTTACCTGTGTACAGGTACCTGGTTTCATCTGGCAGTGTGAGTGTACAACGATGTTAATTTACCTGTGTACAGGTACCTGGTTTCATCTGGCAGTGTGAGTGTACAACGATGTTAATTTACCTGTGTACAGGTACCTGGTTTCATCTGGCAGTGTGAGTGTACAACGATGTTAATTTACCTGTGTACAGGTACCTGGTTTCATCTCGCAGTGTGAGTGTACAACGATGTTAATTTACCTGTGTACAGGTACCTGGTTTCATCTGGCAGTGTGAGTGTACAACGATGTTAATTTACCTGTGTACAGGTACCTGGTTTCATCTGGCAGTGTGAGTGTACAACGATGTTATTTTACCTGTGTACAGGTACCTGGTTTCATCTGGCAGTGTGAGTGTACAACGATGTTAATTTACCTGTGTACAGGTACCTGGTTTCATCTGGCAGTGTGAGTGTACAACGATGTTAATTTACCTGTGTACAGGTACCTGGTTTCATCTGGCAGTGTGAGTGTACAAGGATGTTAATTTACCTGTGTACAGGTACCTGGTTTCATCTGGCAGTGTGAGTGTACAACGATGTTAATTTACCTGTGTACAGGTACCTGGTTTCATCTGGCAGTGTGAGTGTACAGCGATGTTAATTTACCTGTGTACAGGTACCTGGTTTCATCTGGCAGTGTGAGTGTACAACGATGTGTATTTACCTGTGTACAGGTACCTGGTTTCATCTGGCAGTGTGAGTGTACAGCGATGTTAATTTACCTGTGTACAGGTACCTGGTTTCATCTGGCAGTGTGAGTGTACAACGATGTTAATTTACCTGTGTACAGGTACCTGGTTTCATCTGGCAGTGTGAGTGTACAACGATGTTAATTTACCTGTGTACAGGTACCTGGTTTCATCTGGCAGTGTGAGTGTACAGCGATGTTAATTTACCTGTGTACAGGTACCTGGTTTCATCTGGCAGTGTGAGTGTACAACGATGTTAATTTACCTGTGTACAGGTACCTGGTTTCATCTGGCAGTGTGAGTGTACAACGATGTTAATTTACCTGTGTACAGGTACCTGGTTTCATCTGGCAGTGTGAGTGTACAACGATGTTAATTTACCTGTGTACAGGTACCTGGTTTCATCTGGCAGTGTGAGTGTACAACGATGTTAATTTACCTGTGTACAGGTACCTGGTTTCATCTGGCAGTGTGAGTGTACAACGATGTTAATTTACCTGTGTACAGGTACCTGGTTTCATCTCGCAGTGTGAGTGTACAACGATGTTAATTTACCTGTGTACAGGTACCTGGTTTCATCTGGCAGTGTGAGTGTACAACGATGTTAATTTACCTGTGTACAGGTACCTGGTTTCATCTCGCAGTGTGAGTGTACAACGATGTTAATTTACCTGTGTACAGGTACCTGGTTTCATCTGGCAGTGTGAGTGTACAACGATGTTAATTTACCTGTGTACAGGTACCTGGTTTCATCTGGCAGTGTGAGTGTACAACGATGTTAATTTACCTGTGTACAGGTACCTGGTTTCATCTGGCAGTGTGAGTGTACAACGATGTTAATTTACCTGTGTACAGGTACCTGGTTTCATCTGGCAGTGTGAGTGTACAAGGATGTTAATTTACCTGTGTACAGGTACCTGGTTTCATCTCGCAGTGTGAGTGTACAACGATGTTAATTTACCTGTGTACAGGTACCTGGTTTCATCTGGCAGTGTGAGTGTACAAGGATGTTAATTTACCTGTGTACAGGTACCTGGTTTCATCTGGCAGTGTGAGTGTACAAGGATGTTAATTTACCTGTGTACAGGTACCTGGTTTCATCTGGCAGTGTGAGTGTACAACGATGTTAATTTACCTGTGTACAGGTACCTGGTTTCATCTGGCAGTGTGAGTGTACAAGGATGTTAATTTACCTGTGTACAGGTACCTGGTTTCATCTGGCAGTGTGAGTGTACAAGGATGTTAATTTACCTGTGTACAGGTACCTGGTTTCATCTGGCAGTGTGAGTGTACAACGATGTTAATTTACCTGTGTACAGGTACCTGGTTTCATCTCGCAGTGTGAGTGTACAAGGATGTTAATTTACCTGTGTACAGGTACCTGGTTTCATCTCGCAGTGTGAGTGTACAAGGATGTTAATTTACCTGTGTACAGGTACCTGGTTTCATCTGGCAGTGTGAGTGTACAACGATGTTAATTTACCTGTGTACAGGTACCTGGTTTCATCTGGCAGTGTGAGTGTACAACGATGTTAATTTACCTGTGTACAGGTACCTGGTTTCATCTGGCAGTGTGAGTGTACAACGATGTTAATTTACCTGTGTACAGGTACCTGGTTTCATCTGGCAGTGTGAGTGTACAACGATGTTAATTTACCTGTGTACAGGTACCTGGTTTCATCTGGCAGTGTGAGTGTACAACGATGTTAATTTACCTGTGTACAGGTACCTGGTTTCATCTGGCAGTGTGAGTGTACAAGGATGTTAATTTACCTGTGTACAGGTACCTGGTTTCATCTGGCAGTGTGAGTGTACAACGATGTTAATTTACCTGTGTACAGGTACCTGGTTTCATCTCGCAGTGTGAGTGTACAAGGATGTTAATTTACCTGTGTACAGGTACCTGGTTTCATCTGGCAGTGTGAGTGTACAACGATGTTAATTTACCTGTGTACAGGTACCTGGTTTCATCTGGCAGTGTGAGTGTACAACGATGTTAATTTACCTGTGTACAGGTACCTGGTTTCATCTGGCAGTGTGAGTGTACAACGATGTTAATTTACCTGTGTACAGGTACCTGGTTTCATCTGGCAGTGTGAGTGTACAACGATGTTAATTTACCTGTGTACAGGTACCTGGTTTCATCTGGCAGTGTGAGTGTACAACGATGTTAATTTACCTGTGTACAGGTACCTGGTTTCATCTCGCAGTGTGAGTGTACAACGATGTTAATTTACCTGTGTACAGGTACCTGGTTTCATCTGGCAGTGTGAGTGTACAACGATGTTAATTTACCTGTGTACAGGTACCTGGTTTCATCTGGCAGTGTGAGTGTACAACGATGTTAATTTACCTGTGTACAGGTACCTGGTTTCATCTGGCAGTGTGAGTGTACAACGATGTTAATTTACCTGTGTACAGGTACCTGGTCCCTCCCTCCACCTGGGTGTCGGCACAACTGGAGTCACGTGAGCTGCTCTCTGTCTGCCTCAAGAAACTGAAAGGGCTCAGTAAGGTGAATGTGTGGTCCACAAGCTTTATGTTGAAGAGGGTGGTGTGATGTTTGTTGTTGGTAGAGGAGTCACGTGAGCTGCTCTCTGTCTGCCTCAAGAAACTGAAAGGGCTCAGTAAGGTGAATGTGTGGTCCACAAGCTTTATGTTGAAGAGGGTGGTGTGATGTTTGTTGTTGGTAGAGGAGTCACGTGAGCTGCTCTCTGTCTGCCTCAAGAAACTGAAAGGGCTCAGTAAGGTGAATGTGTGGTCCACAAGCTTTATGTTGAAGAGGGTGGTGTGATGTTTGTTGTTGGTAGAGGAGTCACGTGAGCTGCTCTCTGTCTGCCTCAAGAAACTGAAAGGGCTCAGTAAGGTGAATGTGTGGTCCACAAGCTTTATGTTGAAGAGGGTGGTGTGATGTTTGTTGTTGGTAGAGGAGTCACGTGAGCTGCTCTCTGTCTGCCTCAAGAAACTGAAAGGGCTCAGTAAGGTGAATGTGTGGTCCACAAGCTTTATGTTGAAGAGGGTGGTGTGATGTTTGTTGTTGGTAGAGGAGTCACGTGAGCTGCTCTCTGTCTGCCTCAAGAAACTGAAAGGGCTCAGTAAGGTGAATGTGTGGTCCACAAGCTTTATGTTGAAGAGGGTGGTGTGATGTTTGTTGTTGGTAGAGGAGTCACGTGAGCTGCTCTCTGTCTGCCTCAAGAAACTGAAAGGGCTCAGTAAGGTGAATGTGTGGTCCACAAGCTTTATGTTGAAGAGGGTGGTGTGATGTTTGTTGTTGGTAGAGGAGTCACGTGAGCTGCTCTCTGTCTGCCTCAAGAAACTGAAAGGGCTCAGTAAGGTGAATGTGTGGTCCACAAGCTTTATGTTGAAGAGGGTGGTGTGATGTTTGTTGTTGGTAGAGGAGTCACGTGAGCTGCTCTCTGTCTGCCTCAAGAAACTGAAAGGGCTCAGTAAGGTGAATGTGTGGTCCACAAGCTTTATGTTGAAGAGGGTGGTGTGATGTTTGTTGTTGGTAGAGGAGTCACGTGAGCTGCTCTCTGTCTGCCTCAAGAAACTGAAAGGGCTCAGTAAGGTGAATGTGTGGTCCACAAGCTTTATGTTGAATAGGGTGGTGTGATGTTTCTCACTTTGGATTGGTTGTTGGTAGAGGAGTTGACAGTTGTATGTAGATGTATGTTGTTGGTAGAGGAGTTGACAGTTGTATGTAGATGTATGTTGTTGGTAGAGGAGTTGACAGTTGTATGTAGATGTATGTTGTTGGTAGAGGAGTTGACAGTTGTATGTAGATGTATGTTGTTGGTAGAGGAGTTGACAGTTGTATGTAGATGTATGTTGTTGGTAGAGGAGTTGACAGTTGTATGTAGATGTATGTTGTTGGTAGAGGAGTTGACAGTTCTATGTAGATGCATGTTGTTGGGAGCACTGACCAGTGTGCTCCCAGTTAGACGGGGGAATAAGACAATACACATCCCTGGTCGGAGCAACCCATCAAGCTCTGGGATAGCAGTGTAGGAATAAAGAACATTTCATCATCCCTGGTCGGAGCAACCCATCAAGCTCTGGGATAGCAGTGTAGGAATAAAGAACATTTCATCATCCCTGGTCGGAGCAACCCATCAAGCTCTGGGATAGCAGTGTAGGAATAAAGAACATTTCATCATCCCTGGTCGGAGCAACCCATCAAGCTCTGGGATAGCAGTGTAGGAATAAAGAACATTTCATCATCCCTGGTCGGAGCAACCCATCAAGCTCTGGGATAGCAGTGTAGGAATAAAGAACATTTCATCATCCCTGGTCGGAGCAACCCATCAAGCTCTGGGATAGCAGTGTAGGAATAAAGAACATTTCATCATCCCTGGTCGGAGCAACCCATCAAGCTCTGGGATAGCAGTGTAGGAATAAAGAACATTTCATCATCCCTGGTCGGAGCAACCCATCAAGCTCTGGGATAGCAGTGTAGGAATAAAGAACATTTCATCATCCCTGGTCGGAGCAACCCATCAAGCTCTGGGATAGCAGTGTAGGAATAAAGAACATTTCATCATCCCTGGTCGGAGCAACCCATCAAGCTCTGGGATAGCAGTGTAGGAATAAAGAACATTTCATCATCCCTGGTCGGAGCAACCCATCAAGCTCTGGGATAGCAGTGTAGGAATAAAGAACATTTCATCATCCCTGGTCGGAGCAACCCATCAAGCTCTGGGATAGCAGTGTAGGAATAAAGAACATTTCATCATCCCTGGTCGGAGCAACCCATCAAGCTCTGGGATAGCAGTGTAGGAATAAAGAACATTTCATCATCCCTGGTCGGAGCAACCCATCAAGCTCTGGGATAGCAGTGTAGGAATAAAGAACATTTCATCATCCCTGGTCGGAGCAACCCATCAAGCTCTGGGATAGCAGTGTAGGAATAAAGAACATTTCATCATCCCTGGTCGGAGCAACCCATCAAGCTCTGGGATAGCAGTGTAGGAATAAAGAACATTTCATCATCCCTGGTCGGAGCAACCCATCAAGCTCTGGGATAGCAGTGTAGGAATAAAGAACATTTCATCATCCCTGGTCGGAGCAACCCATCAAGCTCTGGGATAGCAGTGTAGGAATAAAGAACATTTCATCATCCCTGGTCGGAGCAACCCATCAAGCTCTGGGATAGCAGTGTAGGAATAAAGAACATTTCATCATCCCTGGTCGGAGCAACCCATCAAGCTCTGGGATAGCAGTGTAGGAATAAAGAACATTTCATCATCCCTGGTCGGAGCAACCCATCAAGCTCTGGGATAGCAGTGTAGGAATAAAGAACATTTCATCAGATAAATATATGCAAGTAAGACTGGTAAGACCGACTTGCAATTTTTTTCTCAATATTTTTATATAAAACCCATAAAATTAAAACAAATACTAAAAACTTGTGGTGTAGATAAACTCCGTGACAAGACGATGACTGTTTCAGGTTGACGATGACTGTTTCAGGTTGACGATGACTGTTTCAGGTTGACGATGACTGTTTCAGGTTGACGATGACTGTTTCAGGTTGACGATGACTGTTTCAGGTTCGCCTCGTAGACGCTGGCTTTGTGTGGACGGAGCCTCACTCCATGCGGGTCAAGGTCAAACTGACCATCCAGAAAGAGGTGAGTTGGCCCCCTCCTCATCTTCTGTTAGAGTGTTTGTGGTGGAGTTCACGGTGCAGTGTTGCTATGGCTACAGGTGCAGGGAGCGGTGCTACAACAGGTGTTTGTGGTGGAGTTCACGGTGCAGTGTTGCAATGGTTACAGGTGCAGGGAGCGGTGCTACAACAGGTGTTTGTGGTGGAATTCACGGTGCAGTGTTGCAATGGTTACAGGTGCAAGGAGCGGTGCTACAACAGGTGTTTGTGGTGGAATTCACGGTGCAGACAGGGTTCGTACAGGTCATGGAAAACCTGGAAAGTCATGGAATTTGATTTTTTATTTTCCAGGCCTGGAAAGTCATGGAATTTAAGAAAAATAAGAAAGAAAAAAAATTAACCTTTAGCACGCCAGCGGCGATTTTCGTCGCCCAGCCATTCCCCCCCCCCCCTTTGCCAGCCAGCGGCGATTTGCGTCGCCAGCACAAGGCTTGTTTGTATGACCAACTTCTCGTTCGTATTTGCATACGAGAATAACGGTATTTTTAACGGCACTTGAGCCAAAGGCTCACTTTCTTCCGTTATCTCGTCATGTCGTCTGCGCTGCATTTGAGTCAGTTTCGTCGAAGTTTTTTGTTTTTGCATCGATAAAGTACTTTAGCGCTTCGACAAGCAAGATGGAGGATGATAATAATAATAATAAAGTGTATTTATATTGCGCCTATCCCTTACAAAAAACAAAAATATTTGGCTCTAAGCGCATTACAACATGTGTAGGGACTTGGTACAATCAAGTCTGACAAATACAATAACACAATATACAGTCGGTCTCTTGGGTAAAAATGGGAAAAGCAGCTTCGACATTTAAACACTGCTACTAAAAAATGAGTTTGAAACTTTCTTTCGAGTTGTTTCTTGACAACAAAAAGTATGCGGAATTGGAACGAATTACCGAGGAAGATCTTCGCAATGAACTGTGTATCGCGGTGAAAAAAATGACAGTTCGTTAAGTCACAGTGACGGTTACGAAACGGAATTTACGAAAGTGCAGATGGATACAAACAGTGGCTGGTCCAATTTAGTGAAATGACAGGACCAGCAAACATTACCGATAATCTGACTGCGTAGCAAATGCTTGACTTGCTTGTCGAAGAGACACTGCGTAGAAACTGACTCAAATTCAGTGCAAAGCAAGCCAGTGTCAAAACTGGCAGTGACAAGACTTAGAAAGTTTGCGTGTTCGGAAATGGCGACCTGTGGATCTAGTCATGGAAAATGTTATTGAGGCTCATGGAAAGTTATGGAAAAGTCATGGAATTTTGTTTCTAAAATCCAGTGGGGACCCTGTGCAGAGTCACGTGTTGCTATTGTTACAGGTGCAGGGAGCGGTGCTACAACAGGTGTTTGTGGTGGAGTTCACGGTGCAGAGTCACATGTGCGACGAGTGTCATCGCGTGGAGGCCAAGGACTTCTGGAAGGCCGTGGTGCAAGTCAGGCAGAAGGTCAGTGTGTTGTGTCCTGTAGCTTAGCACTGATGTCAGTGTGTTGTGTCCTGTAGCTTAGCACTGATGTCAGTGTGTTGTGTCCTGTAGCTTAGCACTGATGTCAGTGTGTTGTGTCCTGTAGCTTAGCACTGATGTCAGTGTGTAGTGTCCTGTAGCTTAGCACTGATGTCAGTGTGTTGTGTCCTGTAGCTTAGCAGTGATGTCAGTGTGTTGTGTCCTGTAGCTTAGCACTGATGTCAGTGTGTTATGTCCTGTAGCTTAGCACTGATGTCAGTGTGTTGTGTCCTGTAGCTTAGCACTGATGTCAGTGTGTTGTGTCCTGTAGCTTAGCACTGATGTCAGTGTGTTGTGTCCTGTAGCTTAGCACTGATGTCAGTGTGTTGTGTCCTGTAGCTTAGCACTGATGTCAGTGTGTTATGTCCTGTAGCTTAGCACTGATGTCAGTGTGTTGTGTCCTGTAGCTTAGCACTGATGTCAGTGTGTTGTGTCCTGTAGCTTAGCACTGATGTCAGTGTGTTGTGTCCTGTAGCTTAGCACTGATGTCAGTGTGTTGTGTCCTGTAGCTTAGCACTGATGTCAGTGTGTTATGTCCTGTAGCTTAGCACTGATGTCAGTGTGTTGTGTCCTGTAGCTTAGCACTGATGTCAGTGTGTAGTGTCATGTAGCTTAGCACTGATGTCAGCGTGTTATGTCCTCTAGCTCAGCACTGATGTCAGTGTGTAGTGTCCTGTAGCTTAGCACTGATGTCAGTGTGTAGTGTCCTGTAGCTTAGCACTGATGTCAGTGTGTAGTGTCCTGTAGCTTAGCACTGATGTCAGTGTGTTGTGTCCTGTAGCTTAGCACTGATGTCAGTGTGTAGTGTCCTGTAGCTTAAAGTGATGTCAGTGTGTTGTGTCCTGTAGCTTAGCACTGATGTCAGTGTGTTGTGTCCTGTAGCTTAGCACTGATGTCAGTGTGTTGTGTCCTGTAGCTTAGCACTGATGTCAGTGTGTTGTGTCCTGTAGCTTAGCACTGATGTCAGCGTGTTGTGTCCTGTAGCTTAGCACTGATGTCAGTGTGTTGTGTCCTGTAGCTTAGCACTGATGTCAGTGTGTTGTGTCCTGTAGCTTAGCACTGATGTCAGTGTGTTATGTCATTTATCCTACATACGTGAGAGAGACACCCGTGAGATAATAATCGTTCAAATCACACGTGTGTATATCATGTAAATGAGGTCATGTCTAGCAAGTCTGGCAGGGACCTGTTTTTCCACTGCTTATGATGCCAAAGTCACCGAGACAAACGTCATTATAGAAACACAAATTGCGCTCGCTAATTACTCTCGATGAATCTTTAGAACTAACACGTCACGCCACACTTTCAGAGTGACGTTTCATTGCTTTGACGTAATAGATTGCACGAGGCTTTAGAAGAGATCGAGGTTCCAAAACAAGCGTCTTCAATTTAGCTGCCTCGAATGCAGGACATTTTCAGTAAAATACACGTAAGTACAGTATGTAGGATAAACAGAATACTACATGGCTTGCTGTGTCGTACCAGATTTACACTCGTTGCTTTTTAAAATAGTGAACAGCTCGCTTTCGCTCGCAGTTCAATATTTAAAAAAACAACTCGTGTAAATCTGGTACGACACAGCAAGCCATGTAGTATTCTCTATGTAGCTTAGCACTGATGTCAGTGTGTTGTGTCCTGTAGCTTAGCACTGATGTCAGTGTGTTGTGTCCTGTAGCTTAGCACTGATGTCAGCGTGTAATGTCCTGTAGCTTAGCACTGATGTCAGTGTGTTATGTCCTGTAGCTTAGCACCAATGTCAGTGTGTTGTGTCCTGTAGCTTAGCACTGATGTCAGCGTGTAATGTCCTGTAGCTTAGCACTGATGTCAGTGTGTTGTGTCCTGTAGCTTAGCACTGATGTCAGTGTGTTACGTCGTGCAAGTCAGTGTGTCAAGTTGTTCTCTGGTCAGTGTGTTATGTCCTGTAGCTTAGCACTGATGTCAGTGTGTTGTGTCCTGTAGCTTAGCACTGATGTCAGTGTGTTGTGTCCTGTAGCTTAGCACTGATGTCAGTGTGTTGTGTCCTGTAGCTTAGCACTGATGTCAGTGTGTTATGTTGTGCAAGTCAGTGTGTCAAGTTGTTCTCTGGTCTGTGTATAATGTCCAGTTGTTGTTTATCACAATCATCAATGTCTGTTTGTTCTATGGGTAAGCTCTGCCAATACTTGTACACCATTGTATTATTGACGACAAATTTAAGTGTTAAGGGCAAAACACAGAGCACATTCAAAGAGAAATCTCTTGTTTTGATGTGTGAACCTTCAGACACACTCACTGTTCAAATTCTTGTATTGGTCCAATCCCAGCTTTCAGCCTGGCTAAGAGTAAGGACAGAACTCAGTAACTGTCAGTGCTGTGATCGTGTGTAACATGTGCTGTGATTGTGTGTAACATGTGCTGTGATCGTGTGTAACATGTGCTGTGATTGTGTGTAACGTGTGTTATGATTGTGTGTAACGTGTGCTGTGATTGTGTGTAACGTGTGTTATGATTGTGTGTAACGTGCTGTGATTGTGTGTAACATGTGCTGTGATCGTGTGTAACATGTGCTGTGATTGTGTGTAACGTGTGTTATGATTGTGTGTAACGTGTGCTGTGATCGTGTGTAACATGTGCTGTGATCGTGTGTAACATGTGCTGTGATTGTGTGTAACGTGTGTTATGATTGTGTGTAACGTGTGTTATGATTGTGTGTAACGTGTGTTATGATTGTGTGTAACGTGTGTTATGATTGTGTGTAACGTGTGTTATGATTGTGTGCAACAGGCGGAGCACAAGAAGACGTTCTTCTTCCTGGAACAGCTGATCCTGAAACACCGCGCTCACACCAACACCACCAACATCAAGCCACAGGCAGGTATGGCCTCTCTCGTCACACAATTATCATAACTACTCTTTGATGATCCAAGGGAATTAAGGGCTCTAAATGCAAATAACATGTGTAATAGGGTAAGTGAACCAATCGTGTGGCTCCTGAGAAAATTACAAGCATGGAAATGAATAAGCGAATTTCATCCTTAAAAAAAAATGATCGCGCAAGCTCATATGTTCCTGGTATCAGACAGTGAGACAAATAAAAGACATGACTGGTATCAGACAGTGAGACAAATAAAAGACATGACTGGTATCAGACAGTGAGACAAATAAAAGACATGACTGGTATCAGACAGTGAGACAAATAAAAGACGTGACTGGTATCAGACAGTGAGACAAATAAAAGACATGACTGGTATCAGACAGTGAGACAAATAAAAGACATGACTGGTATCAGACAGTGAGACAAATAAAAGACATGACTGGTATCAGACAGTGAGACAAATAAAAGACGTGACTGGTATCAGACAGTGAGACAAATAAAAGACATGACTGGTATCAGACAGTGAGACAAATAAAAGACATGACTGGTATCAGACAGTGAGACAAATAAAAGACATGACTGGTATCAGACAGTGAGACAAATAAAAGACATGACTGGTATCAGACAGTGAGACAAATAAAAGACATGACTGGTATCAGACAGTGAGACAAATAAAAGACATGACTGGTATCAGACAGTGAGACAAATAAAAGACATGACTGGTATCAGACAGTGAGACAAATAAAAGACATGACTGGTATCAGACAGTGAGACAAATAAAAGACATGACTGGTATCAGACAGTGAGACAAATAAAAGACATGACTGGTATCAGACAGTGAGACAAATAAAAGACATGACTGGTATCAGACAGTGAGACAAATAAAAGACATGACTGGTATCAGACAGTGAGACAAATAAAAGACATGACTGGTATCAGACAGTGAGACAAATAAAAGACATGACTGGTATCAGACAGTGAGACAAATAAAAGACGTGACTGGTATCAGACAGTGAGACAAATAAAAGACATGACTGGTATCAGACAGTGAGACAAATAAAAGACGTGACTGGTATCAGACAGTGAGACAAATAAAAGACATGACTGGTATCAGACAGTGAGACAAATAAAAGACGTGACTGGTATCAGACAGTGAGACAAATAAAAGACGTGACTGGTATCAGACAGTGAGACAAATAAAAGACATGACTGGTATCAGACAGTGAGACAAATAAAAGACATGACTGGTATCAGACAGTGAGACAAATAAAAGACGTGACTGGTATCAGACAGTGAGACAAATAAAAGACGTGACTGGTATCAGACAGTGAGACAAATAAAAGACGTGACTGGTATCAGACAGTGAGACAAATAAAAGACGTGACTGGTATCAGACAGTGAGACAAATAAAAGACATGACTGGTATCAGACAGTGAGACAAATAAAAGACATGACTGGTATCAGACAGTGAGACAAATAAAAGACGTGACTGGTATCAGACAGTGAGACAAATAAAAGACATGACTGGTATCAGACAGTGAGACAAATAAAAGACATGACTGGTATCAGACAGTGAGACAAATAAAAGACGTGACTGGTATCAGACAGTGAGACAAATAAAAGACATGACTGGTATCAGACAGTGAGACAAATAAAAGACGTGACTGGTATCAGACAGTGAGACAAATAAAAGACGTGACTGGTATCAGACAGTGAGACAAATAAAAGATGTGACATCTGACCAAGAGCTGTGTTAACATAGAAAGCAGTGTAGAAATGAAGTGGCGTGTTCATTGCCATGGGAATGTGTTTGTTTCTGGTTACAGATGGCATGGACTTTTACTACGCCAAGCAGGATGACGCTCGCAAGATGGTCGAGTTTCTGATGGCTGCCACCCCGTGCAGGTCAGTGTGTAGTGTATTGTGTGTAAATTTCAGTGGAGTGTTGTGTGTAGTGTGTATATTTCAGTGTAGTATAGTGTGTAAATTTCAGTGTAGTGTGTGTAGTCAGTCAGTGCGTTGTACAAGATGGAGTGTCTGATAGTTTTACTGTGCTCGTTCAGTTTTCTGTGATCACTGGGTATTACAAAACAGATAACAATATTTACATCCATGACCACACCTCATTTGAGTGACGTCAGAAGTGCATTAAACTAGGAGTGCTCATAGTCATATGTCTTGAACTTTTCTTGGGGGGTATCCTGTACTAAAAATAGAATACAGGATTCTGGGAAAGCTGTTCAAGGGCACTTAACTTACACACTATATTCGATTTTCTCTACATGACTCAAAACCTTTGGAATAAATCAAAACAAATAAAATGCAAGAATAAAGAGTTCAGAAAATAAGAAGAAAGAAAGAAAAATGCGGAAAAAAGTTTCAAAACATTCTTGCCATTTAGTATTTCCGTGACTCGGAACTCGAGACCGCTGCCTCTAGGGGCAAATGTACACGATACTCAGGCTTGAAGATTGAAAGTTGAAAGTTGAAAGTTGAACTGCAAATAACCTTACATGTCTTGGTTTCTCGAGCATGTGTCGGTTTCCGAGTTTCCCCGTTCGCATTTGTGTTTTGTGGGTTTTCTTGATCTCATTATTACATGTTTTAGGGGTGTTACCCATAGGGCATTTAACAAAAGCCAATGTTACTAAAAAATAGAATGGGTAATTCTGGGGAAATTTTCCGCTGGAAGTACTCAATAATTATGCAATATTTGTATTATTTCGATTCATTAGATCATCCAAAACGTTCTGAATGCAATAGCAAGTACAATCGAATTCAAGGGTGACCGACATTATGTTGTTGTCTGGCCCCGAAATGCATTGCCCAATTGCCGAAAGGCGCTAACATCATTGAATTAAAGGATTTCCCTTCCCAGAAACATGAATTCTTGATGACATACAAAGGATTTTGTTTGGGAGGACGATGATCTATGGATGGGAGGACGATGATCTATGGATGGTTTATTATATGAAGTGAAGCAAGCTGTTAACAAGGGGCGTGGACAGAGCCAATCGACAGTGTGCTGTACTTGTAGCACTCATTCACTTGTGGTGACGTGGATAGAGCCAATCAACAGTGTGCTGTACTTGTAGCACTCATTCACTTGTGGTGACGTGGACAGAGCCAATCAACAGTGCTGTACTTGTAGCACTCATTCACTTGTGGTGACGTGGACAGAGCCAATCAACAGTGTGCTGTACTTGTAGCACTCATTCACTTGTTGTGACGTGTGATGACTGTGTCTCCCAGGTACACCCAGGCCAGGGAGCTGATTTCGCAGGACATACGCAACAACACGTTCAACTACAAGTACACCTACTCTGTGGAGATCATCCCCATCTGTCGCGACGACATCGTCTGTCTGCCCCTCAAGGTCGCCCAACAGCTGGGCAACATCAATCCTCTGTGTCTGTGTAGCCGTGTCACGTCCTCCATCCATCTCATCGACCCTGCTACACTGCAGAGTGAGTTGTGTGTAGCGCTGTGTTGTGTGTAGCTCTGTGTTGTGTGTAGCTCTGTGTCTGTGTAGCCGTGTCACGTCCTCCATCCATCTCATCGATCCTGCTACACTGCAGAGTAAGTTGTGTGTAGCTCTGTGTTGTGTGTAGCTCTGTGTCTGTGTAGCTGTGTCACGTCCTCCATCCATCTCATCGACCCTGCTACACTGCAGAGTAAGTTGTGTGTAGCTCTGTGTTGTGTGTAGCTCTGTGTTGTGTGTAGCTCTGTGTCTGTGTAGCTGTGTCACGTCCTCCATCCATCTCATCGACCCCGCTACACTGCAGAGTGAGTTGTGTGTAGCGCTGTGTTGTGTGTAGCTCTGTGTCTGTGTAGCCGTGTCACGTCCAGCATTCATCTCATCGATCCCGCTACACTGCACACGGCTGTTTCTTTCAGCCTGCCTGCCCACGCTCAGTTTCCCGAAACTTTCCCTGCTGCCAGCGAGCGCTGATAGCCCAGGCCGGAGTTCTAAAATTACCACAGCGTGGGAAAGCGATAACAGCGGTTGTGTGGCACAGGCATATCACAGCTGGGAAAACGTGTACTTTTTGTTTGTTGCCTTTATTTATCGTCTCGTTTGTGTGGCTATTGCAAAACGGACACCAGCTGAGAGAGGACATTCTGACCTACACATCGATGCCAAACACGATGTGAATGGTTTTCAAGAGTCTGCACCACAGAGAGTTTGAATAAAGAGGAAAAATCAGGGCTGAGTTGTGTGTTTGATTGTGTGTGTGAGACATGCAACATTTAAACAACAATAGAGATCAAACTATAGTTCTCACAACAAGGAAACATACATGCTGACAAAGTTTAGCATGCCTTGAATAAGAACAACTGACCTGTATTTAGTCATCCTGATGGGGGGGGGGGGGGGGGGTAGTTGTAGCGGGGCTCAGAAATAGGTCACTGACACGCTACTAGCTAGCCGAGGGGAGGAAGGTATAACGGTATTCCACAGGCACTCGCTTAGCCCACTCAGATTACAGGGCAGGCATCACAGAGTTCCACTCATGTCAGATCGACACATTTGTCATAATAGCACGTTTGTTGATATTACACAGATTATTGAGTTCACAAAGCAAAAAGACTGAACATTAATGTCAAACACACTTTGTAATTCATGCCAAAAACACTTTTATGGCATGACAAGTAACAGGACGACAGTACGTAGAAATGCAGTTTATGTTTTCCTCTTCTGTACAGCTGGTATCACAGAGTGGAGTGCAGGTGACACGAGGGTCATATGCTCGGTCATTATTAACCTGAGCTTTGCCTCCTCCGTTTGCAGTCCGTATGTTCTGCTTTTTAAAATGTTTACTGTGGCGTGGGTTTCTTCTCCTCCCTGTTCGCCGTGCAAAGCAAGACCAAAGCCCCAATCCCTCATGAAGTCAATACAGTGACACTCCAAGATGTGAAGTTTGGGAATAATTTTGCTGGGGAAGTTGAGCCGAAAGAATGTCATGTAGCCGTTGATGTTTATAACGATGCTTTGCAAGGTGTTAACAGTCCTGTAGGGTTGCTTGTGAGATACATCTCTGTGGATTTGGGAGTACAGTTCATTTAGTGTCGAACCTTTCGCTGATGTCATCTGCCTGTGCATGCAAAGTGTGGTCGTCTGTAGACTGCATTCTTCCCATCCGACTGAAGCAGCTTTTACACATTGTTTTGGAGTGCTTCAGATCTTGATCTTCTTCAATTTTCTGTCCATAGCACTGGTTAATTTCTTGAATGTAGTTTCTGCACTTTATTGCTTTGCAAGGGTCGTCGTACCGTTTTCAGAATACTTACTTACTTAGATAAAGAGTTACTGTAGTGTTACTGTCACTGTAGTGTCACTGTTACGGTAGTGTCAGTGACCTATTTCTGAGCCCCGCTACAACTACCCCCCATCAGGATGACTAAATACAGGTCAGTTGTTCTTATTCAAGGCATGCTAAACTTTGTCAGCATGTATGTTTCCTTGTTGTGAGAACTATAGTTTGATCTCTATTGTTGTTTAAATGTTGCATGTCTCACACACACAATCAAACACACAACTCAGCCCTGATTTTTCCTCTTTATTCAAACTCTCTGTGGTGCAGACTCTTAAAAACCATTCACATCGTGTTTGGCATCGATGTGTAGGTCAGAATGTCCTCTCTCAGCTGGTGTCCGTTTTGCAATAGCCACACAAACGAGACGATAAATAAAGGTAACAAACAAACAGTACACGTTTTCCCAGCTGTGATATGCCTGGGAAACTGAGCGTGCGGCCTGAAACAGGCGTGTGCATAGTGAGTTATGTGTAGCTCTGAGTTGTGTGTATCTCTGTGTTGTGTGTAGCCCTGTGTCTGTGTAGCCGTGTCACGTCCTCCATCCATCTCATCGACCCTGCTACACTGCAGAGTGAGTTGTGTGTAGCTCTGAGTTGTGTGTATATCTGTGTTGTGTGTAGCCTTGTGTCTGTGTAGCCGTGTCACGTCCTCCATCCATCTCATCGACCCCGCTACACTGCAGAGTGAGTTGTGTGTAGCTCTTGAGTTGTGTGTACCTCTGTGTTGTGTGTAGCTCTGTGTTGTGTGTAGCTCTGTGTTTAGTGTAGCTTTGTGATAATTTATTGTGTAGCTTTGTGTTATAGTGTAGCTCTGTGTTGTGTGTAGCTCTGTGTTGTGTGTAGCTCTGAGTTGTGTGTAGCTCTGTGTCTGCATCACCCAAACCATTCTTCTCATCACCCAAACCATTCTTCTCATCACCCAAACCATTCTTCTCATCACCCAAACCATTCTTCTCATCACCCAAACCATTCTTCTCATCACCCAAACCATTCTTCTCATCACCCAAACCATTCTTCTCATCACCCAAACCATTCTTCTCATCGATCCTTCTATGCTGCAGATTGAGCTTTCTGTAGCGCCGTGTTAGAGTCTTGCCGTGTTATAGTGCAGCCCTGTCACAGTGTGTTAGAGTCTTGCCGTGTTATAGTGCAGCCCTGTCACAGTGTGTTAGAGTCTTGCCGTGTTATAGTGCAGCCCTGTCACAGTGTGTTAGAGTCTTGCCGTGTTATAGTGCAGCCCTGTCACAGTGTGTTAGAGTCTTGCCGTGTTATAGTGCAGCCCTGTCACAGTGTGTTAGAGTCTTGCCGTGTTATAGTGCAGCCCTGTCACAGTGTGTTAGAGTCTTGCCGTGTTATAGTGCAGCCCTGTCACAGTGTGTTAGAGTCTTGCCGTGTTATAGTGCAGCCCTGTCACAGTGTGTTAGAGTCTTGCCGTGTTATAGTGCAGCCCTGTCACAGTGTGTTAGAGTCTTGCCGTGTTATAGTGCAGCCCTGTCACAGTGTGTTAGAGTCTTGCCGTGTTATAGTGCAGCCCTGTCCCAGTGTGTTAGAGTCTTGCCGTGTTATAGTGCAGCCCTGTCACAGTGTGTTAGTCTTGCCGTGTTATAGTGCAGCCCTGTCCCAGTGTGTTAGAGTCTTGCCGTGTTATAGTGCAGCCCTGTCCCAGTGTGTTAGAGTCTTGCCGTGTTATAGTGCAGCCCTGTCACAGTGTGTTAGAGTCTTGCCGTGTTATAGTGCAGTCCTGTCACAGTGTGTTAGAGTCTTGCCGTGTTATAGTGCAGCCCTGTCACAGTGTGTTAGAGTCTTGCCGTGTTATAGTGCAGCCCTGTCACAGTGTGTTAGAGTCTTGCCGTGTTATAGTGCAGCCCTGTCCCAGTGTGTTAGAGTCTTGCCGTGTTATAGTGCAGCCCTGTCACAGTGTGTTAGAGTCTTGCCGTGTTATAGTGCAGTCCTGTCACAGTGTGTTAGAGTCTTGCCGTGTTATAGTGCAGCCCTGTCACAGTGTGTTAGAGTCTTGCCGTGTTATAGTGCAGCCCTGTCACAGTGTGTTAGAGTCTTGCCGTGTTATAGTGCAGCCCTGTCACAGTGTGTTAGAGTCTTGCCGTGTTATAGTGCAGCCCTGTCACAGTGTGTTAGAGTCTTGCCGTGTTATAGTGCAGCCCTGTCACAGTGTGTTAGAGTCTTGCCGTGTTATAGTGCAGCCCTGTCACAGTGTGTTAGAGTCTTGCCGTGTTATAGTGCAGCCCTGTCACAGTGTGTTAGAGTCTTGCCGTGTTATAGTGCAGCCCTGTCACAGTGTGTTAGAGTCTTGCCGTGTTATAGTGCAGCCCTGTCACAGTGTGTTAGAGTCTTGCCGTGTTATAGTGCAGCCCTGTCACAGTGTGTTAGAGTCTTGCCGTGTTATAGTGCAGCCCTGTCACAGTGTGTTAGAGTCTTGCCGTGTTATAGTGCAGCCCTGTCACAGTGTGTTAGAGTCTTGCCGTGTTATAGTGCAGCCCTGTCACAGTGTGTTAGAGTCTTGCCGTGTTATAGTGCAGCCCTGTCACAGTGTGTTAGAGTCTTGCCGTGTTATAGTGCAGCCCTGTCACAGTGTGTTAGAGTCTTGCCGTGTTATAGTGCAGCCCTGTCACAGTGTGTTAGAGTCTTGCCGTGTTATAGTGCAGCCCTGTCACAGTGTGTTAGAGTCTTGCCGTGTTATAGTGCAGCCCTGTCACAGTGTGTTAGAGTCTTGCCGTGTTATAGTGCAGCCCTGTCACAGTGTGTTAGAGTCTTGCCGTGTTATAGTGCAGCCCTGTCACAGTGTGTTAGAGTCTTGCCGTGTTATAGTGCAGCCCTGTCACAGTGTGTTAGAGTCTTGCCGTGTTATAGTGCAGCCCTGTCACAGTGTGTTAGAGTCTTGCCGTGTTATAGTGCAGCCCTGTCACAGTGTGTTAGAGTCTTGCCGTGTTATAGTGCAGCCCTGTCACAGTGTGTTAGAGTCTTGCCGTGTTATAGTGCAGCCCTGTC
Organism: Littorina saxatilis; assembly: GCF_037325665.1. Classification (NCBI taxonomy): domain Eukaryota; kingdom Metazoa; phylum Mollusca; class Gastropoda; order Littorinimorpha; family Littorinidae; genus Littorina; species Littorina saxatilis. Next base: position 357,155 of record NC_090255.1, read on the forward strand.
ACAGTGTGTTAGAGTCTTGCCGTGTTATAGTGCAGCCCTGTCACAGTGTGTTAGAGTCTTGCCGTGTTATAGTGCAGCCCTGTCACAGTGTGTTAGAGTCTTGCCGTGTTATAGTGCAGCCCTGTCACAGTGTGTTAGAGTCTTGCCGTGTTATAGTGCAGCCCTGTCACAGTGTGTTAGAGTCTTGCCGTGTTATAGTGCAGCCCTGTCACAGTGTGTTAGTCTTGCCGTGTTATAGTGCAGCCCTGTCACAGTGTGTTAGAGTCTTGCCGTGTTATAGTGCAGCCCTGTCACAGTGTGTTAGAGTCTTGCCGTGTTATAGTGCAGCCCTGTCACAGTGTGTTAGAGTCTTGCCGTGTTATAGTGCAGCCCTGTCACAGTGTGTTAGAGTCTTGCCGTGTTATAGTGCAGCCCTGTCACAGTGTGTTAGAGTCTTGCCGTGTTATAGTGCAGCCCTGTCACAGTGTGTTAGAGTCTTGCCGTGTTATAGTGCAGCCCTGTCACAGTGTGTTAGAGTCTTGCCGTGTTATAGTTCAGCCCTGTCACAGTGTGTTAGAGTCTTGCCGTGTTATAGTGCAGCCCTGTCACAGTGTGTTAGAGTCTTGCCGTGTTATAGTGCAGCCCTGTCACAGTGTGTTAGAGTCTTGCCGTGTTATAGTGCAGTCCTGTCACAGTGTGTTAGAGTCTTGCCGTGTTATAGTGCAGCCCTGTCACAGTGTGTTAGAGTCTTGCCGTGTTATAGTGCAGCCCTGTCACAGTGTGTTAGAGTCTTGCCGTGTTATAGTGCAGCCCTGTCACAGTGTGTTAGAGTCTTGCCGTGTTATAGTGCAGCCCTGTCACAGTGTGTTAGAGTCTTGCCGTGTTATAGTGCAGCCCTGTCACAGTGTGTTAGAGTCTTGCCGTGTTATAGTGCAGCCCTGTCACAGTGTGTTAGAGTCTTGCCGTGTTATAGTGCAGCCCTGTCACAGTGTGTTAGAGTCTTGCCGTGTTATAGTGCAGCCCTGTCACAGTGTGTTAGAGTCTTGCCGTGTTATAGTGCAGTCCTGTCACAGTGTGTTAGAGTCTTGCCGTGTTATAGTGCAGCCCTGTCACAGTGTGTTAGAGTCTTGCCGTGTTATAGTGCAGCCCTGTCACAGTGTGTTAGAGTCTTGCCGTGTTATAGTGCAGCCCTGTCACAGTGTGTTAGAGTCTTGCCGTGTTATAGTGCAGCCCTGTCACAGTGTGTTAGAGTCTTGCCGTGTTATAGTGCAGCCCTGTCACAGTGTGTTAGAGTCTTGCCGTGTTATAGTGCAGCCCTGTCACAGTGTGTTAGAGTCTTGCCGTGTTATAGTGCAGCCCTGTCACAGTGTGTTAGAGTCTTGCCGTGTTATAGTGCAGCCCTGTCACAGTGTGTTAGAGTCTTGCCGTGTTATAGTGCAGCCCTGTCACAGTGTGTTAGAGTCTTGCCGTGTTATAGTGCAGCCCTGTCACAGTGTGTTAGAGTCTTGCCGTGTTATAGTGCAGCCCTGTCACAGTGTGTTAGAGTCTTGCCGTGTTATAGTGCAGCCCTGTCACAGTGTGTTAGAGTCTTGCCGTGTTATAGTGCAGCCCTGTCACAGTGTGTTAGAGTCTTGCGGTGTTATAGTGCAGCCCTGTCACAGTCTGTTAGAGTCTTGCCGTGTTATAGTGCAGCCCTGTCACAGTGTGTTAGAGTCTTGCCGTGTTATAGTGCAGCCCTGTCACAGTGTGTTAGAGTCTTGCCGTGTTATAGTGCAGCCCTGTCACAGTGTGTTAGAGTCTTGCCGTGTTATAGTGCAGCCCTGTCACAGTGTGTTAGAGTCTTGCCGTGTTATAGTGCAGCCCTGTCACAGTGTGTTAGAGTCTTGCCGTGTTATAGTGCAGCCCTGTCACAGTGTGTTAGAGTCTTGCCGTGTTATAGTGCAGCCCTGTCACAGTGTGTTAGAGTCTTGCCGTGTTATAGTGCAGCCCTGTCACAGTGTGTTAGAGTCTTGCCGTGTTATAGTGCAGCCCTGTCACAGTGTGTTAGAGTCTTGCCGTGTTATAGTGCAGCCCTGTCACAGTGTGTTAGAGTCTTGCCGTGTTATAGTGCAGCCCTGTCACAGTGTGTTAGAGTCTTGCCGTGTTATAGTGCAGCCCTGTCACAGTGTGTTAGAGTCTTGCCGTGTTATAGTGCAGCCCTGTCACAGTGTGTTAGAGTCTTGCCGTGTTATAGTGCAGCCCTGTCACAGTGTGTTAGAGTCTTGCCGTGTTATAGTGCAGCCCTGTCACAGTGTGTTAGAGTCTTGCCGTGTTATAGTGCAGCCCTGTCACAGTGTGTTAGAGTCTTGCCGTGTTATAGTGCAGCCCTGTCACAGTGTGTTAGAGTCTTGCCGTGTTATAGTGCAGCCCTGTCACAGTGTGTTAGAGTCTTGCCGTGTTATAGTGCAGCCCTGTCACAGTGTGTTAGAGTCTTGCCGTGTTATAGTGCAGCCCTGTCACAGTGTGTTAGAGTCTTGCCGTGTTATAGTGCAGCCCTGTCACAGTGTGTTAGAGTCTTGCCGTGTTATAGTGCAGCCCTGTCACAGTGTGTTAGAGTCTTGCCGTGTTATAGTGCAGCCCTGTCACAGTGTGTTAGAGTCTTGCCGTGTTATAGTGCAGCCCTGTCACAGTGTGTTAGAGTCTTGCCGTGTTATAGTGCAGCCCTGTCACAGTGTGTTAGAGTCTTGCCGTGTTATAGTGCAGCCCTGTCACAGTGTGTTAGAGTCTTGCCGTGTTATAGTGCAGCCCTGTCACAGTGTGTTAGAGTCTTGCCGTGTTATAGTGCTTTGTGTAGCGCTGTGTTAGAGTCTTGCCGTGTTATAGTGCTTTGTGTAGCGCTGTGTTAGAGTCTTGCCGTGTTATAGTGCAGCCCTGTCACAGTGTGTTAGAGTCTTGCCGTGTTATAGTGCAGCCCTGTCACAGTGTGTTAGAGTCTTGCCGTGTTATAGTGTAGCCCTGTCACAGTGTGTTAGAGTCTTGCTGTGTTATAGTGCAGCCCTGTCACAGTGTGTTAGAGTCTTGCCGTGTTATAGTGCAGCCCTGTCACAGTGTGTTAGAGTCTTGCCGTGTTATAGTGCAGCCCTGTCACAGTGTGTTAGAGTCTTGCCGTGTTATAGTGCAGCCCTGTCACAGTGTGTTAGAGTCTTGCCGTGTTATAGTGCAGCCCTGTCACAGTGTGTTAGAGTCTTGCCGTGTTATAGTGCAGCCCTGTCACAGTGTGTTAGAGTCTTGCCGTGTTATAGTTCAGCCCTGTCACAGTGTGTTAGAGTCTTGCCGTGTTATAGTGCAGTCCTGTCACAGTGTGTTAGAGTCTTGCCGTGTTATAGTTCAGCCCTGTCACAGTGTGTTAGAGTCTTGCCGTGTTATAGTGCAGCCCTGTCACAGTGTTATAGTGCAGCCCTGTCACAGTGTTATAGTGCAGTCCTGTCACAGTGTGTTAGAGTCTTGCCGTGTTATAGTGCAGCCCTGTCACAGTGTGTTAGAGTCTTGCCGTGTTATAGTGTAGCCCTGTCACAGTGTGTTAGAGTCTTGCCGTGTTATAGTGCAGCCCTGTCACAGTGTGTTAGAGTCTTGCCGTGTTATAGTGCAGCCCTGTCACAGTGTGTTAGAGTCTTGCCGTGTTATAGTGCAGCCCTGTCACAGTGTGTTAGAGTCTTGCCGTGTTATAGTGCAGCCCTGTCACAGTGTGTTAGAGTCTTGCCGTGTTATAGTGCAGCCCTGTCACAGTGTGTTAGAGTCTTGCCGTGTTATAGTGCAGCCCTGTCACAGTGTGTTAGAGTCTTGCCGTGTTATAGTGCAGCCCTGTCACAGTGTGTTAGAGTCTTGCCGTGTTATAGTGCAGCCCTGTCACAGTGTGTTAGAGTCTTGCCGTGTTATAGTGCAGCCCTGTCACAGTGTGTTAGAGTCTTGCCGTGTTATAGTGCAGCCCTGTCACAGTGTGTTAGAGTCTTGCCGTGTTATAGTGCAGCCCTGTCACAGTGTGTTAGAGTCTTGCCGTGTTATAGTGCAGCCCTGTCACAGTGTGTTAGAGTCTTGCCGTGTTATAGTGCAGCCCTGTCACAGTGTGTTAGAGTCTTGCCGTGTTATAGTGCAGCCCTGTCACAGTGTGTTAGAGTCTTGCCGTGTTATAGTGCAGCCCTGTCACAGTGTGTTAGAGTCTTGCCGTGTTATAGTGCAGCCCTGTCACAGTGTGTTAGAGTCTTGCCGTGTTATAGTGCAGCCCTGTCACAGTGTGTTAGAGTCTTGCCGTGTTATAGTGCAGTCCTGTCACAGTGTGTTAGAGTCTTGCCGTGTTATAGTGCAGCCCTGTCACAGTGTGTTAGAGTCTTGCCGTGTTATAGTGCAGCCCTGTCACAGTGTGTTAGAGTCGTGCCGTGTTATAGTGCAGCCCTGTCACAGTGTGTTAGAGTCTTGCCGTGTTATAGTGCAGCCCTGTCACAGTGTGTTAGAGTCTTGCCGTGTTATAGTGCAGCCCTGTCACAGTGTGTTAGAGTCTTGCCGTGTTATAGTGCAGCCCTGTCACAGTGTGTTAGAGTCTTGCCGTGTTATAGTGCAGCCCTGTCACAGTGTGTTAGAGTCTTGCCGTGTTATAGTGCTTTGTGTAGCGCTGTGTTAGAGTCTTGCCGTGTTATAGTGCTTTGTGTAGCGCTGTGTTAGAGTCTTGCCGTGTTATAGTGCAGCCCTGTCACAGTGTAGCCTTGACATACTTTAGCCATGCTTTAGCTGTTTGTTACTTAGGTCACTGGTGGGACCCTGACAAATGGCAGAGTTTAGGGTTACTACAGTATTACTGTTACTGTAGTGTTATTGTAGTATTACTGTTACTGTAGTGTTACTGTAGTATTATGGTTACTGTAGTGTCACTGTTACAGTAGTGTAGTGTTACTGTAGTGTTACTGTAGTGTCACTGTAGTATTACGGTTACTGTACTGCTACTGTAGTGTCACTGTTACTGTAGTGTCACTGTTGCTGTAGTGTCACTGTTGTTGTAGTGTCACTGTTACTGTAGTGTAACTGTGGTGTTACTGTAGTGTCACTGTACTGTGGTGTTACTGTTACTGTAATGTTACTGTAGTGTTAGTGTTACTGTAGTGTCACTGTTACTGTAGTGTTACTGTTACTGTAGTGTCACTGTACTGTTACTGTTACTGTAGTGTCACTGTTAGTGTTACTGTAATGTCACTGTTACTGTAGTGTTACTGTTACTGTAATGTTACTGTAGTGTTACTGTCACTGTAGTGTCACTGTTACGGTAGTGTCACTGTTACGGTAGTGTTACTGTAGTGTCACTGTTACTGTCACTGTAGTGTCACTGTTATGGTAGTGTCACTGTTACTGTAGTGTCACTGTTCTGTAGTGTCACTGTAGTGTCACTGTATTGTCACTGTGACTGTAGTGTCACTGTGACTGTAGTGTCACTGTATTGTCACTGTGACTATAATGTCACTGTGACTGTAGTGTTACTGTTACTGTAGTGTCACTGTAATGTCACTGTTACTGTAGTGTTACTGTAGTGTCACTGTTACTGTAGTGTCACTGTTACTGTCACTGTAGTGTCACTGTTACTGTGGTGTCACTGTTTCGGTAGTGTTACTGTAGTGTCACTGTTACTGTCACTGTAGTGTCACCGTCATTGTCACTATAGCGGCAGAGCTGAGTGGGACGGTGTACTGGCGGTTGCCCTTCCTGTCGCTGGTGGGACCGCGACACATGACCGAGTTCATGGTGATGGATGTGGAACGAGTTCAGGACAAGGACCGCCGGGCTCACAACGTGCCCATCTCACACAAGGTACACACTCACACGCTCGCACTGTGTACTGGCTGTCACACGCACACGTGCACACACAAATACACACACACAAGCATGTACGCTTGTACACACATGCACATACGCTTTTACACTGGAACACGCACATATGCACATACACTCGCAGGCTAGGCATGCACACATACACACATGGCATGTGCCAGCCAAGTTATTAGGCCTTTTCTCTGTTGTAGAAAACTGCCCAAAAAAACTGTAAAAAAGGTGAACGTTCCTCAGAAAAGAAGTTGTTGAAGCTCTGTAGCATGCATTTACTGAGTGTAGATCAAGTGCGACTTGAAAGGAGTTGCATTTGCAGAGTAACAATCCATCAAGCATTCGTAGCGTTCCTGTATTGTGTCGACAGGTGTCAATGTGTGGATAGGGGATGTCTGTGTTATGCTGCCCTGTACACATGTACATGTGTTGTGTGTTGTTATGCTACCCTGTACACATGTGCATGTGTTGAAATGTTTCCCTGTAGACATGTACATGTGTTGTGTGTTGCAGCACACGCTGGTGGACGTGTACGTTGCCAGGATGAGTGACCTTGGGGTCAACGACCAGCAGTTCCACACGCGATCACACCTCGGTCATCTCCTCAAGGCTGGCGACACTGTGCTGGGGTAGGTTAAGGTGACACTGTACTGGGGTAGGTCAAGGTGACACTGTACTGGGGTAGGTCAAGGTGACACTGTACTGGGGTAGGTCAAGGTGACACTGTACTGGGGTAGGTCAAGGTGACACTGTACTGGGGTAGGTCAAGGTCACCCTGTACTGGGGTAGGTCAAGGTCACCCTGTACTGGAGTAGGTCAAGGTCACACTGTTCTGGGCAAGGTCAATGTCACACTATTCTGGGTAAGGTCAAGGTCACACTATTCTGGGGGTAGGTGATTCACACACATCAGTCTTCTGACAAGGTTGGTGAAACAAGCCATGGCATGTCTTGTGATGACCCTACCTTGCATGGAACGATAAGAATCTTAGCCAACATTTCAAACCTTACCTTGCATGGAACGATAAGAATCTTAGCCAACATTTCAAACCTTACCTTGCATGGAACGATAAGAATCTTAGCCAACATTTCAAACCTTACCTTGCATGGAACGATAAGAATCTTAGCCAACATTTCAAACCTTACCTTGCATGGAACGATAAGAATCTTAGCCAACATTTCAAACCTTACCTTGCATGGAACGATAAGAATCTTAGCCAACATTTCAAACCTTACCTTGCATGGAACGATAAGAATCTTAGCCAACATTTCAAACCTTACCTTGCATGGAACGATAAGAATCTTAGCCAACATTTCAAACCTTACCTTGCATGGAACGATAAGAATCTTAGCCAACATTTCAAACCTTACCTTGCATGGAACGATAAGAATCTTAGCCAACACTTCAAAGCTTACCTTGCATGGAACGATAAGAATCTTAGCCAACATTTCAAACCTTACCTTGCATGGAACGATAAGAATCTTAGCCAACATTTCAAACCTTACCTTGCATGGAACGATAAGAATCTTAGCCAACATTTCAAACCTTACCTTGCATGGAACGATAAGAATCTTAGCCAACATTTCAAACCTTACCTTGCATGGAACGATAAGAATCTTAGCCAACATTTCAAACCTTACCTTGCATGGAACGATAAGAATCTTGGCCAACATTTCAAACCTTACCTTGCATGGAACGATAAGAATCTTAGCCAACATTTCAAACCTTACCTTGCATGGAACGATAAGAATCTTGGCCAACATTTCAAACCTTACCTTGCATGGAACGATAAGAATCTTAGCCAACATTTCAAACCTTACCTTGCATGGAACGATAAGAATCTTAGCCAACACTTCAAAGCTTACCTTGCATGGAACGATAAGAATCTTAGCCAACATTTCAAACCTTACCTTGCATGGAACGATAAGAATCTTAGCCAACATTTCAAACCTTACCTTGCATGGAACGATAAGAATCTTAGCCAACATTTCAAACCTTACCTTGCATGGAACGATAAGAATCTTAGCCAACATTTCAAACCTTACCTTGCATGGAACGATAAGAATCTTAGCCAACACTTCAAAGCTTACCTTGCATGGAACGATAAGAATCTTAGCCAACACTTCAAAGCTTACCTTGCATGGAACGATAAGAATCTTAGCCAACATTTCAAACCTTTCTGCACCGCAGTTGTTTTTGTTGATACCTGTAGACTTAAATTAGATTGAGAGTGTTGACACATATTTCTTCTCCCTTTCAGATATGATTTCACGTGTTCCAACTTCAACCATCCTCACTTTGAAAAGCTCAAAGAGGACCGGATTCCCGATGTGGTGAGTTCTGAAACAAATTAAGGTTGTTTAAAATCATCGTAGTTAAAGAAATCAACTCCAGGTGCACAGACCCCCTAGGGCTATCTGATTGAAATTACCCAAGAGGTTTCGTGAAGAAGGGGCACAGCTAGTCGTAGTTAAAGTAGCAAATGCTCTTGAGAATCACTGTAATGCAGAAGGTCCCACTGTATTACAATAAAACTATAAAACTATAACAGGAATGGTAGTAAGCAATATAATATTTGTTGGTTTTTAGCAATAAAAGTTGTGTCTAGCAATACAAGTTGTTTCTAAGCAAGATGTGTTGTTTCTATGGCAACAGATGCTGGTGCGGAAGGTGTTTGACCGCACGCGTCGATCTCGTCGCAGAAAGTGGAAACTGCAGCGCATGGCTGACGGTCTGGACACAGAGAGTGTGGAAAAGTGAGTCGTCTGTGTGTTGTGTTGTGTTGTGCTGTCCTGTGCTGTGATGTGTTGTTTTGTGTGTTG